>NC_143016.1:1516304-1651304 GCF_055824585.1 Amblyomma mixtum | reverse complement strand
TAGTTCATGCGCTATGGACGTCTAGTGCGCACTGGCGTTTTTCTGTTGAAACTGGCTCCGATTTTCTATCACCTGTACGCCTTCAGAAGTCCAGAATGAATTAAATTCACTCCAGAATCATCGGCAGTGGAGTTGTTTGCACACTGCAGTCTCCCTTGGACGTAAAATGTGTTATCATTCTGGCACTGTTTCCAGCACATTCAGCCTTCTGGGCTGCCGCTTGGCTTATATATATTGTCACGGACGCCGGTAGAACGTTCTATCACTGGCAGAACAGTACCTGGCGAGCACACTGGGCAGAGCGCAGCCGGCCGACCCTAGCACCGAGCAGAAGAGGACGAAGTCCGGCGCGCGACAAAGGTCGAAGACAGACCGCACGGAGGGCCGGTAGAGTGGAGTCTAATCTAAGTGTGGCAATATATAATTAGGCAATATATATGCCCAAGGACGGTCCAATGGGCGGATGTAAAGGGGGAGAGGGAGAAGAGCTATACATTTTCTTTTGAAAAACAGCACTGTCCCTCCCCCTCTTTACTTTTTTGAAGAAAAAGTCCAAGAAACGCATTGTGCGATATCAGCCTCCCTGTTATCTTTTCCAAGAGCTGCCTATTGATTGGACCCTGAAAGGTCATTGCGCTGACAGGAATTCCAACGCTTTTGTTCGCTTAATCCGATAAGGGCTATCGAGGTTTAGCCTCACCTCCGCTTGTAGCGTTGGTCGCTTTCTTGTAGCCATCTCCTCCTCTTGGGATGTAGTCTGTGGTAGCTATTCTATAGGTCTTGCAGTCTTCTACGTTCTCGTACCGCGGTACCTTACATCTTCTGCACAGTACTTGCAGTGACACAACGCGACAACCGGCAGTCAAATTCACGTTATAGGTCACTCGTATACCTGTAACGTTAAAGAAAGAGTGTTAAATAAACAGAAAAAATAACCGCAAAACGTTGGCGTCTGACCCGCTCCCCTGTGCTTTCGCTACGGTACGCCACGCCAGCTAGTGCGCAAATGTCGGGACTCGGAACGGCAACTTTTTTTATTGCTCGATACATTTGTTGGAAAAAGATAGACTTCTTCCGTGCGCACGAGCAGTGAACCGCCGCTCCCTCTGTTGCGATCTGCGCCCAGTGAGCTCCGTCCGGCGCAGCCCCTCGCGCCGACTGGCGTTCCCCGGCCAGGAGGTTTCCAGTTTCTTCGAAAGGAAAGCACCCCCCCCCCCCCCCCGATGAAAAAAAAGAAAAAAAAAACACCTACTGCATGCACCGTACACCGTACGAAACAAACTTCACTCGTTCAACAGCGGAGTGATCACTGACCCTTCGACGCTGCGGAAAGGACTGATTGCTATGCCCGAATTTATCCCGCCATGAACTGAGTTCTGAACACTGCTCCTTGACACAGCAATTCCTTGGATTCAGATCTTAGCTTATATAGCTCACAAAAATCAGTTTCTATACACTATTGTCACGGGTGGCCAGAGCCGACAGGAACAGTCACGTACGGCAAGCAGTCAGACTCGCAGAATTCAAACTGCTTGCTGGGCGAACTTGTGCCAGCGCACAAAAAACTCGGTGGAGGCGAAAGCTGCAAGCGCACTTAATGGTCAACGGGTTACCATTGCATGTAGCTGTCCGTAGCAACGACAAACTTTCAAGATAACGAGCATGTAATGTACAGCCATCTTGAAGATAGTAGAAACTGCAACGAGCAGTTACAGTCGTTCCAGAAAATCTAATACGAGTCTCGCGTGGCTAACAAAGTGAAAGGCCCGCATGCTGGCAAAGATGAACGAACGAAATGAGAAACAAGAGTCGCAAAGCTTGGTGGTACTTTATTCAAATTGCGTTCTCTTTTTGTCATGCAGTTCTTTTCAGTTCACTCTTGCACCTCGACGGTCGAAATGGAACGCATAGTTTGGAGATGGACAGAGTGAGGCTCAGAGATGAACTCATGCTTATTTGGCTACCTTTGTTACAAACCTTTCACCTAGCCTATGTAATTATGTGAGAAGAAAAGCCTTCGTATCTTTTTTCATTAGTTCTCAAACCCATTTTCTATCATTTATATCTTCAATATCTTTTGACTGACTAGAAAAAGCAAGCGCTAACTTATCGCTCATCGCTTTACCCAGTTCTCAAAATTCAAGCGTGTAAGAGTTCATTAGCGGCGATCAAGGTAACTTTTCAATTTTTATTTTATTATTATTTATTTTTATTTATTTATTCTTATTTATTATTATTATTATTATTTTTATTATTTCACATATTTGCTAAACTGTTTACCTTAGAACGAGGAAAGTGAATGAGGAAGGTAAAAGCCCGAAGAAGCACTCAACGTTCGGCGCATAGATTTATTATATGGGATTAAGTAGTTAGATCTGCATGCCTGCTTCAATTTGTAACACATATGTAGTCACGTGTTTTCTGCTATAGATTATCATCTAAATCGGTAAATGACTGCTACGAAATCATACGAGCGCTCTTCAAGCTTCCGCCTGTATAAGCGTGAGTGATACCTTCCTCGGGAACATCATCTGAACCTGCACCTGCAGTGAAGTTTAAATCACGGTCGCGCACAGCCATAACTTACCGGACACCTGAAGAAATTGGCCTTTCCTTTTCTCGTAGCTGTAATCCTTTACAGAGTGCTCGAACATCTCCCTTAGCTCGGAGCCGTTGAGCGTCATGATGACAACCGACTGCCCGAAAGGCATTGTAGCCAGTATGTGGCCCATGGTTATGTTTGCTGTGTTCATGGGTGAAAGCAAGAAATAGAAATGACTTGTCTGTGAAGTGTTTTCTCCCAAATTAATTAATTACAGACTTTTCGTGCCAAACAGAGGAAGAAAATATTTATTTAGGACTCCTGGGGATGTTGATTCCAAGACCTACTGAACTACAAACCAGCACACAGGCGGGGTCCTATGGAGCAGCGTGCGCCAACTTTCGTTAGCTTTTTGGACGTTGAGGACGCTCGGTTGTCCTGTTCATCTGCTCTGATCATCATCATCGTTTGCCATTTTGTGCATGCTATTTAATACATTTGTTTTGTCTTTCTCTGCTATCTTAACATCAGCCATGAAAATAGCCATAATAACGACTTTTGTCGCTCTAGAAGAGTATAAAAAACGTCTTCTTTTTTGTCTGCTTTCTTTTAGACGGCACCACCGCGCCCAGAATAGATAAATGGATGATAATAATTGCGTAAACAAACGACAAAACTGTCTTGTTTTAAATAAAATGATGGAGGAGGCCATTTTCTCAACAGGTATATATTAGCGCCACGCCGCCCGTAATGTTTCCATCCTAGCGGAAAAAGGCATGAACTAGAACATGCGCGCTGGAGAAGGGCCATTTGAGCAGGTCTGTAGTTCAGTAGGTCTTGGTTGATTCCACCAAAGGGAACTGGCTACTAACGCCTAGCCGCTGTAGTAACGCATAGCGCACATTTTATCAAACGATGGTGAGCGCCAGATTAAAATCATTGGTACACTCAAAACAAAAAGGAGTAAACATGGAGTAAGCTGTTATAAGAGGGAGTGTGCTAAATGACAGCCTACTCCCTATTTACTTCCATATAGGTGTATTAATGTTTAGAGTGTGATGCTGACCCCAGAAGCACGGTGCGCAGCTAGGACAGCGGTAAGATGGCGACGAATTCAACACCAAGAAAATATTTTCACGAATATAATTTTAGCACTGTTTTCTCTTCTAACTGATTACTTCAAAACTGCCCTCGCAACATTATAAACTCCAAATTAGAGTAGAGAAAGTTAATCAACAGACTGGACTGGTTACTTGCCCTTCCAATGTCAGAAGAAATAAAGGAATGCGTGAGCAGTGATGACTTTGCGAAGCAGTTAACCTGTTCCGTAAAAGTACGAACTGTACTAATTAAAAATATCCCCCATTAATTGTCGAGTGTACTTACACTCGTAGCTCCATACAAAAGACTTCCGCTTTCGTTTTCAATGCATGCGCTGAGACCTAGACTACCAGTTATATTTTCGAATATGTTTCACCGGCCTGCTTTTTCTGTTGAGATTCAAAGAATTAACTACACTTTGGAGGTTGCTTATAGTACAAGGCATCCCGCTCTACCTCGAAATGTCTCCGTTCGGGACAGGCGAGGCCGAAACGAAATGAAACACGGATTTACCCTAGGCTTCTGTTTGAGTGAATAATGAGAAGACAGTACAACATGGCGATTCAAATGGGCTCCGACAATAGTACCCTTTGATGCACGGTTTTGAAGGCGGCACCCACAGCCTGAGCAGGCGTCGCGTGCATCTCACGGGTACAGTCACTTCGGCGATTAAACGCACATCACGGCTTATCTATAAAAAATTATGAACTACTTAGCACATGCCACTGCTGCACTCCCGTATAGCCCCAGAAAACCTTCATGTGTTCTGCAGAGAAAGCGTGACAGGTTAGAACGCAGAAGCGTGGTCCCTATTATTCTAGCCTGCAATTGTACGTTGTTCATTCGCATACATGTCCAGCTTACTTCGCCGCAAGAATTTCATGCCCCATCATGAAGCACTAAAAATCAATACCAAACACTTTTACACGGTGTATTAAGTATTCCCGATGATGTATTCTATAAGCTGCGCATTCACCATTGTCCATTTCGCGTCCATTTGGTCCCCTGTCACTGGTAAGGCCAATGGTAAGGCCCGGTCACCAACCACCCAAATGACGGGTCGGTTCCCACAGGCGCTTGAAAGCCGCTGGTATATCTGAGTGACCAGTGACAGGGGACCAAATGGACGCGAAATGGACAATGTGGACAATACAATGCGGCCCCAGACATCTGCTGCTATACTGGCGGACAGAATGCAACCTGCCAAAGACACCAGCCATGTGCCCACCGACTAGTTTCAGAGCGCCATCATAGTGTTTTCCTCTTCACTCCAGAACTTTGTTTTGAGCTTTCATTGAAGTGCACCAGTTTTTGCCATGATAAGGGGGGGAATCAGGGCTGCTTCGAGTGGGACACACTGTTCATACTCGCCGCAGCGTTTATCCTATTTTTTTTTTATTTGTGGCCTCTATTTTTGTGAGCCACTTCACAGCGCAGGATGCTCACCCATCTGTGGTATCGGAGCCCGGATGGCGCCGCTGTTGAGCAGGGCACCGTTGACGTCGGACCAGAGCTCGGGGTCGCTGCTCTCCCTGTCCGCGTAGTGGGCGAAGTAGGCGTCCGCAATCAGGTTCCCCAGGTTGCACTCGCGCAGGCGGCAGATGTTGTCCGCCTGCTCCAGCAGCACCTTGGAGTAGCCGACGACCGCCTCGATGGCACGCGTCACGTTCTCCTTGTAGCAGGCGATAATGTCGAGCATCTCCTTGTCTTCATGAAAATAAAACGTGACATGACAACGTGAGGAAGGTTTGGTTTGGTCGGTTCATGAGGGCTTAACGTCCCAAAGTGACTCAGGCTATGAGGGACGCCGTAGTGAAGGCCTCCGGAAATTTCGACCACCTGGGGTTCTTTAACGTGCACTGACATCGCACCGTACACGGGCGTCTAGAATTTCGCCTCCACTGAAATTCGGCCGCCGCGGCCGGGATCGAACCCGCGTCTTTCGGGTCAGCACCCGAACGCCGTAACGACTGAGCCACCGCGGCGGGTATGACAACGTGTAGAGAGTGTTTGTATGTGCTCGTTCGTATACGTGCAGTACTTCCAGACCACTCGGCTAACTTAACCCATGGGGTATCCAGGTTTGATATAGGTCTGTATCCTTTAGTACTCCATGCACGATGGCTGGTTCTCTACCTAATTTGAAAGACCAGAGTGGCTGGCTGCAACTATGGCTTATTGCCTTCGGTACGCGCATTACATTTCCCAAATACTCACCTGGATGTCTTCACCTCGCTGGCCTCTTTGTAGACCCACTAATTTCTCCAGCTTCCTAATTACCGAATCAGATGAGGGAGTTTGTGAAAAATTCAAACTTTGATGCTGATTTAGAATCTTAATATTATATAAGCTATTTCGCCAAAAGACAGACCATATTCAGCTATAAATTGGCCAAAATTAAAGACCTGTAACTCGAAAGCGAATGTTCTCTTCCATATTTACCTTCCTCCACAGAACTGTTCAGCAGGATTGGGTTTCCTGTCCAGTTCACAACCTTCCCCTCCTTGTCAAAGGAAACTTGCAAAAATCCCAGGAACTTCCCGAACCAGTAGTCTTGCACGACTAGGCCAGGGCTACCGTCACTCCTGTTGACCAGGGTAGGGTAGTCCCCTTCTTTAGTGTTCTCCTGTGGGTAGTCGTTGCCTGAAATTCAAAGTTTGAGCACCTGAGCGTTTGACTCAAGTTGCCTTAGAACCTTGGTATCACACTTGTGGAATACTATGTACTAGAAAGGGGCTAGCTGTCCCATAAAATAGAAAAGAAAATGGTTCTCAAAGAAAAAAGGCGGCTGCTCAAAACATGAAATATGCCATATTGTACGTAATTCAGCTCATATGTATCACTCCCTGCGTAGCTACGGCATGTTATATGTTCAACCCTGCGTTGCGAAGCCGAGGACATGTACTGCTCATGACGTACTCTCTACCCACATGGTTGATTTAAATAATTCGAACCTATTAATCTCAAACAAACATTTTGTCTTGAAATCGTAGGTTTCGGTAAATACAGCTTAATTCTGCTACCAACCACGTGCAAACCTGGAACATCTTACTACGAAACTGTGAGCATGAAATACAAATACATATAAAATGTGAACAGATGGCCATTTATTTTCATAAATAAAACACATAAAATAAATAGCAATACACGCCTTAATCGCTGGCGTGCAATAAATACTCTACTTGGTGACAACAATATAATTACTATAGAGCTCTTTTGTTTTTGTTGGGCATAAAGAACAGAAAAAGATGTGGACACTTGTTTTAGATTTAGTGGCTGCCACTACACTTCCGTATCTTTTTGGTCTGTAGCTTCGCGGAATTATCACGATGCAATTTTCAGCTGAGCATGTGAATTCATACTGCTGTCTCTATAAAAATGTCGCACGTTACGATATGATAGTGGTTATTTGTCTGTATTTCTCACTTTTAGCACCCACCTCTGTCCTAAAAAAGAGAAATGAATCACTTATGCAAGCCAGCATTTGTACTAACTTCTAAGGCATCCATATACTGGCTACTGATGCAGGAATTTTTAATTCAGGCTTGGTTACAATGCGGTATGCCATGTCCCGAGGCCAGTGCAGTGGATTCCAAGAAATGGAAATTGTGGAAGCGGGCATCAGAGCTTCAGGAGATAGGGATAAGATTAGCAAGTATTCAGGGATAAGGTGGTCGCAGCTGCCACAGGACCGGGTTAATTAGAAGGGTATGGGAGCGGCTTTTGTTCTACAGGAAATGTAGTTAGGCTTATGACGATGACAATGATAACCTGTCTAAGGGACTATTTGTTTTCTCGGTAAGGAAGTGTCTTCTCCCGAAAGCAACGGCAGCTCTTCCCTATAGGTGTTCTTTTAGACACTCAAAGTCACTAAGGGCTCCATATCTCGTTTTGTAGAAGCAGAGGCCCTAAACCAAATATATCACGGAAAGGCTTCCAATATATTTCCCGCCATCTGCAGTGTTACACAAACCACCAGCGTAACGGACGTGCTGTTTTGCAAAATGACATTTAGAGCGCGTAACAATTACATTCATCAATATTTGTTGCCAGTAAGACCACGCAAAGAAAACATGCGAGGTTACAAGCGCGCAGTTACCGTGATATAAAAATGTGTTCGTGTGTCCGCCAACAAGGAGGTCAACTTGCGGCACTTTCTGTACTATTTCAAGGTCTCTTGGATATCCCGAGTGGGTTATTGCAACAATTATTTTCACGCCTTCGTTGTCAAGCTTTTCTGCTTCTTTTTTAATGCTCTCCAGGTCGTCGTCGAACTCCACTAGACCTGCCAGGACAAAAAAAAATGACGGGAAACTTGTTTGTGAGAGTACCCAAACGCGGGAAATTAATGGCCTGAAAGGATACGACTTGGGGCATTTATTTCACAAACATAACCCACTGAATAAAATGAACATTTAGCTTTGTAGGCTGGTATGTGTTTATGTCTACGTGAAAGAAACATGTATTTGAAGCCTTAGTTGCCGAGAAAAAAGGCCTTTACAGTAAATGGCAAGTGCCCCATTGCTATTTCAAGGTACAGGTGCGGACGAAAGTAAACAGAACACGCTGCTGCCTTCTATCATATTTCACGCGTTTCTTCATTTAAATTACGAGCTGCGATGTGCGCACACTGGTACTGGATGTTAGTGCGCTTTGTCATGGACGAACAATGTTTTTCTATAACTATGATAAGGAAGGCGTGACTGCATTTGTAACGGGATAGAGTGCCCCCTTTACTTATGTCCGCACCAGTAGCATCAACATTGAGTTGAGTTGAGATGCTGTAAGCTACAGGTGGAGTTAGCCTTGCGGTTTCTGCCGGCAATTGCTACACCGTAACGACACGTGTACAGTAACTAAATCACATAATCCGGCACCGAAGTCCCAAGCACAAATAATGGTCCCTTCTGCTGTCACCATGTGGAGACTAGGCCCGTGTCCAGTAAGTACTTTAAAGGAAGACGTGAAGCCTCCTTTCTACAGAATTGGTTTCCGCGCGGGAAAACGATGTCCTGAAGGGAGCTGTGAGGGGGCTCTGCCTTCTTGACAGGACCGAATAACATGCACCTTTCCGCGTTGTAAAGAGTACAGCACATTAAGTAATGTCCTATATCACCGCTCACACGCACACGTTGAACATGATGGAGACGACGCCCGGCCCGTCTTATACATCCATGCAGGAGTACGAGCAGAGCCCGTGCGTATGCGGTACAGTAAAGTTGATTGGGATCTTTGGAGACCCTTGGTCACACATGGCTTGTTGGGTGAGCCCCACAAATAAGTGAAGTGACTCAACACTCTCTCGGAAGATTCTCTTGTCATCGTGAGGAACTTTTCTCGAATGGTTCCCAGACTGTCGTGTGCAAAAGCGGCATATAACACTTGGAGTTCCTTGGCTCACTGCTCTTGTGGCGCCTTTTGGTGTTTGCGCCGAGCTCGAGGGCTACGTGTTTAGAAGAGCGAAATGACATGCCTCTAGATGGAAACGGTCACCTCCTCGTCTGTCTGCATAGTAGGCGCAGCTGGATAATGGTGCTGCAATCAAGTATTTGAATCAGCTGAAGTATTTTTTAAGTGGACTTTACTGCTAAGTTTTTTCTCGGCTACCTTTAATCCTAAACTCCGCCAGGATGTCTGTGACGGTGAACCAGCCCATTATGCGTAGATTAAATGTTTTTCTCTGTCTCTGACTGATTTCAGCAAAAGTTCTAGCATATAAACTCCAAGATAAAGTGTTTGTGGTTTTTTTTTTTGAACTTCAACACTTTTCGTTCTTATATTAGCTAATGTGGCTAGTTGGTGACGTGTAATAATGGAGGCGCAGTGTGTAGGAACAATACAAGAATAGAGGCACACAACTAGTGTGGAGGAAACACTGGAAGTGATAGGTGTCCCAGAACCTCGTGTCCACCAAAACACCCATTGCAAGCCCACCTAGATCATATTACACTTCACCTGACGTACTCTGCAATGCTGTTAGCCTCCGAACCCTGGTGACCACTCCAGGTAGCTCCCTCGACAAGCCCTCGTCGCCGAGGAGCGCGCCGGTGCTCGCCGAGGATCCCTTTCCAGTCACAGCTTTTGTCCTCTACGTGCTTGAGAGCTACACACACTGAGGAAATCTCAAGGTCTTATATCGAACATGACTGCCCGTATATTTGGGGCTTAACCTGTTCGCATGCCGCGAGGCTGTAGAGGCGCAATATCAAGCAACTTTGCATTGAAGAGCGGTTTCTCGTGGGTTTCGCGCTTAAAAAAAAAAAAAAAAACAGTTCGGGGATTTATTCAGCGTCATTTGCATGTAGGAACGAAGAATCGCACTCTGTGCCTTTCCTTCACACGATGCATCTTTGATGGAGACCGCAGCGCGTATACTAATTTCCAACAGGTTTTGCATGACCTTCCCAGAGACAACAGACCTCTCCCTAATTTCACTGTGCGCCTTATCTTGCATAACCAACGTTTACGGGTCAAATGTGTTAATCTTTACCACGGACATATTATTTTCGCACTATGCATGCTGGCTTTGCTTTTTTTAAAGGTGCATCGTAGCTGCCGGATGGGTACTATAGGCTATCTGCGCCTGCTTCCTTTGATTGATACAACACAAACAGCAATATCGATAAGCTATCTATGCAGTGCGAGCATGATTTCGATGGTTGGGCAGCGGCTCTTTCTGATATCTTGATGCGAAAATATTATTAGTCCCATTACGAGAAAACCCGGCGCCGTTTGTTAGTGTGTGTACTCGCAGATGGTACAGACAATCATAGCGATGGCAAGAAAAATAGGGTAACGTCACCAAGCGGCCGTATGATGCACACAGCAAGCCGAGCACCGCCACTTCAGACAATCGTATACATGTCGTTCTTCTATATATATACTCGCCACTGGCCGACCTCCATGTGTCACCATTTTTCCCTACTACATTCGTACCAAAACTGTGGCGCAACCGTGTGTAGTACAGCGTTCCGGGTGGTGTCATACGATTTCTGGTTGAATATATTTTACATGTGCTGGTCAAGTTGGAGGCTGCATTGCGACAGCGATTCTAACCGACGACATATGCATCTTCAAATCAAAATTTTGTGTCAACCGTTCATCGTATACAGCGTTCCGTATGGTGTGTGTGTGTGTGTGGGGGGGGGGGGGGGGGGGGGGTGTAATACATCGCCGTTGGATTTCACTGCGGCCGGCTCGGGCTATGAACAGTGAACCATAAACGTCTACAGCTTCGATGTCGGCACCACCACAAGTGAAACGTGGTTGTCCGCCCAAATACGCAAACGCCGATGAAGCACGTCAGCGTTTGTAATGCTTTCGCATTCCCACACGTAAGCAGTCTTGACTATGTCTGCCGATTTTTTTTTACTTTTTTTCATCATTGTCGTTCGGTAGTCTGGCACTTTGAGTAAAGGCATGTAATGGCACCTATAATACTTTACTTTTGTACACATCTGTTACTGCGAATATGCAAATCTCCGCTCTCCTATTATTTCGGAGGGCAATGACGCCGTCCATCATGTCGCATAGCCTATAGTGCGACGGCTCGGGTGACACGAAATTTCCGAAAATTTTCTCCACCCATTAGATGGGCTGCCATAACGAGTGACGTTCTTACCGGGCTGTGAAAGCACACGGGTTTCAGGAAGCACTGCTCCGACGATCCCCACTCGCGTGCCACTTATGTTGAGCGTCACGGACGTAGGAAGGCTTATGTTTCGTAGAAGCGGTTCTTTAGAAAAGTTGGCGTTTGTGTTGACGACTGTCACATTCGCTTCTTGCATTGCTAAAAGGAATGGGGCAAGCCCAGCCGGGCCGTCATCGAATTCATGGTTTCCGAGGCACTGGAATGCATATACACAAGGTTAAACGGATTACCAGCATCTCTTTCTTAGCGCGCTTTCTTACCACGTAATCGTATCCCATTTTGGACATGACGGCAGATATTATCTCTTGCTTCAGCACGGTATACCATGCAGTTCCTTGAAAAAAATCTCCGGCATTGATGAACAGGGCTCCCGGGTATTGTGCTTTGAGGTCTTTAACCTGTCACGAAAGAAGCGCGCGAAGAATACGCCAACTTTAGTGGTGAGAAATGATTGTAATGACTCAATAAAATTCCATCTATTAGATATTATTTATTTTGTTTATTTACTTCCCTATTTACACTTTCCCCACAGGCACTGCACTGGTATTTCACGAGAATTGATGAGTGCAAATGACTGAACTGAGTTGCAAGAGTAATGTTACGTGAATACATCCAAAGAGTTACGACTAGGAAACATAGGCTACAGGCGTAGCACAGGCTAATACTGCCGTTGAGAAGCCGCAGACGGCTGGTTGGTTACGGTGGCCGCAGCTGGCAAAGGACAGGGTTAATTGGAGAAACATTAGAGAGGCCTTTGCCCTGCAGTGGGCGTAGTCAGGCTGATGAAAATGCATGATCCTTATGAAAGCTGCCAAGAGAATGGACCAGGCCGTGGAGCTGAACCTTCCATCCCTTGCAGATTGATCATGGAAGCATGCTGTACGACTTTGAAGCTCACTCGGTTTATGAAGCATTCACCGAATAAAACTACAGCCTGCTTTATTCGAACTTTGTACCAATTATTCAAATCTTTTCTAAACTTTGAGAGCACATTCGGTTTGTTTCGAATAATCTTGAATTTTCACTATCTGAATGGCTCAGCAAATCGAATCGGGAGATATTCTATTCGCTGTTCGATATATTCGAATATTCTCGCACCCCTACTGATTAGTAAATTCACTTGTATACGGTGTTCGGTAGCTGCCAAAGGACAGACCGAAGTGTAGATCTATAAAAGGGGCCTTTTTCTTTATTGGACCTAACCTAATCGATGATGATTATGATTTTATAAGAGCGATCAGTACCACGCGGCCGTTGAGGTGTTTACATGCAGCACAACGGCACGTATGATGCTTTTGATTCTTTGCAGTTCTTTTGCACCTTGTCGCTACCTCCGATCATCATCAAAAGCCTGTTGTCACATGTGCTTGTGCTCCTCATAGAGACTAAGAGTGGTCCGTGGTCTATGGCATACCAAAACCACTGGCAAAACCATTAAAATTTACCTCTGTGAACGTAAGTGAGCAGTACAAATAAATAAGCACTGACTATTAGAACTGTATCAGTATTAAAAAAAATTACCGACGATTACGTTACTTCCTAATGCGAAATTTGAGCGCAGCAAATAAGCTGTTTCACCTTTTCGATAGATTAAGGCAAAGAAATCGAGCAAATGCGCTATCACAGAATTTTTTTTTTATTTTTCACACGTATTCCTTTAACAAAGACTCCACTAACAGTTCTTGACAGTCATGAAGGAAGCTTTGTGGTCGGAGAAATAGACTGATATATGTTCGACTTGGTACACCAATGCTTGATTCTCAAAGACGAGATCTATACAAGTGCCTCGCGAGGTTGTCACAGCCGTGGGACGCGTTACGAGCGAGAGGAACGGGATGTTCTCCCGCATAAGTGTTAGGAAATTGCTGTTTGTCTTTATGTCAACATTAAAGTCCCCCACTACTAACATCAGTGTGGATCGATGGACGGTTAATGCGAGTTGCAGGAAGTGCACGACGTCTTTCGCGAGTGCGGTAGGGGCGAAGTAGGCAGCTACTACCAGCAAGCCGTTGGGCAACTTTGCGGAGCACAGTTCGCCAACTTCATGTGACGTGGCAAACATTTCGACTGGTATTGCAGAGAGACGTGTGCGCAAGTAGATAGCGACTCCCGCCGCTCTGTTGTGGTCTCTGCGAGCACCACAGCAGTATAGGAAATCTATGATTTCGAGAGGCTCTTCGGGATCCATCCAGGTTTCAGCAAAGCAAAGTACAGAGGAATGGCGCAGAATGGGATCGTGGTGTACGTCCTTGGCATGTGCGGCAAGGGAGCGTACGTTAAGAATGTGGTTGTGAATGATGAATCAAGTGCTGCCAGCGAATGACGCGTCCATTGGCTGTCTGCGTGTGTTACTGATGTGTGGTTAACATGTTAAGCTTCGCCTGTAAGAGTGGAACGCGACAGCGTCTTGCAACGCTGCCAGGGAGTCCACAGAACGCCATCGCCAATTCGGCTGTACGCCTTGCTGGACGGTAAATTTATTTTTTGAGGAAAGGAAATGTATCTCTCTCGCATATCTGGGTGGACACCTGCACCTCGCCGTAAGGGAAAGGGGGAAGATGGGAGTGAACGAAGACGCCGTATTAGCTAGACGCGCCTTTGTTCATTCCAAACCATTCAGCTGGCATTACGGAGTGGCTAGCGTGCTCGTATCGCACTCCGGAGACCCTGGTTCGATTCCCCAACTGGACCAATTTCGTTCTCGGTTTTATTGATTTATGCGGTCTAACTAGAAAGGTTAATTAGGCTATTTCATATTTATATTATTGTATTTCTATCCATCGTGTTCTGTCATTAACCTGTCAATTGTTGGAACTGTCTAGGATGTTCGACACAACGTATATGAAACGAGCAACGTCGTACTGAGTGGGGAAGTGCGTTGTGGTGGAGGGAACGCGGCTTCGTACTTATCTGTTTTTTTTTGAGCAGCGTCTCCTTCCGCGGACGCTGTTGTCGCTGCGGCGCGCGTCTTTCTTTTCTTTTCTTCTGACCTCTTCATTCTCCTCTATATTAATTAGGCTAATTGATTAATTAAGCAATTAACTAAACTCAGTCCAACTTAGTTGCAGCATCACTATACGATCCCTTTGATTGGTTGCATGGTTACCAGCCAAAGTACAATTGGCCCCATTTGAAATTCGCGCACTGTGACGTCACGAGCATTTCGACCAATAGAAAAGCGTGACATTGGGGGCGCAGCTGGTTACGAGGCCGACGACGACGCGAAACCCGGGAACGGACGCCAAAGAGCTGCGCTCTAAAAAGAAAACATTCCATGCCAGCACGCACCTTGGTTTTGATCCGGGCAACACCTCCCACGCAGGTCTTGTTTGTTTTGTCTTGGTCGCTACACATGGCGCCATACTTGGTACTTTCTTCGATGTGAGCGTGCACATCGTTGGTGTGCATTACGGTTAGAGTAAGCTCGCCGCCTTGTGCGAGGCAGCATGCGCACAGACAAAACAGAATCTCCAACGCCGACACGGTCATCCCGTCGCCGGCCATACCTTTCGAACGTCGGGGGAAGACCGATAGTTTCTCGGGGCTACATATATAAGCGAAAAGCTGTTCCACCGTTCACGCCTACGTCTCTAGTGAGGCCAGTGTCATTGTACTCTTGCAGGAAAAAATTACTGTTTCTTCGTTCTGACATGCGCCAAGTGACAGAGGTCGAACCGTTTTTGCCCTTTCCTTCGCCGCGTTCCAGTGCACTGACTCGTTTCGCGACATTTCAGAAATATGCTTTCTGGCAACTAAAAAAATAAACAGCTGTCCTCAGCGTAACTTCAGCTTCAGTCCTCTGCTAGCTGCATCTATATGCATTCAAAAGGGCAGCGCCTAACCACGCGGTCAGTGCGGGAAAGAAACTGCCTCTTTATCACAGGCTTCCTGGGCATCACCATATTCCTCGATGGGCTGCTGTGGGCACCCCGCGACAGCTCAGTGGAGGTGGCAGCGGAAGCGGTTCGCAACAACCCGGAGAGGAGGCGTTTCAACATCCTGGCATCGGCATCGGCGATCCCGTGTGTTTCTAGGGCGAGCGTGGAGGGTGTGGAGGTGTATGGACCGGTTGTGTGAGTGCTGGTTGTAGAGAGGCAAGGGTGGAGGAAGAAGGCTGCTGTGGAGCCCGCGGTTTCCGTGAGACAGGCGTCTGTGTAGGCCACCGCGGCAGCGTCCAAGGGTGGCTTGTGGTTGTATGCGCGTACTTGGCGGCGGCCTGCCTGTGTTCGTGCGGACATGTTGCGTGGGATGGGTGCAAAGCGGAGGTTATATGCATATCGGAGACTGCGGTGGGTCTGGGAAATAGAAGGGTGTTTGGAGGGAATAAAATGGCTGAGGCTTAGCTAAGGTTAAGCCTAGTCAGATGCGAAGCATATTGACGGCTAGGCTTGGTAATACATGGCTTTCCTTGGTTGAATACTTGGTCATTTTAATACAACCACTAGAAGCCTTCGTCGTGGGTGAAGACAACGGCATGGCTACAGCGGAACGCCGACTAACCCCGAGACGCGCGTTGGGTGAGCGCCTGGATTGCCACGGAAGCCGCGTCCGCCTGCCCGGTGGAGCGAGCGTTTCACCTACACCGAGTGTGAACGCGCGTTCGAAATGCGCGGGAGTGTGACGTCACCATACCACGTGATTCACACGGCGTGCAACCGCAGCGACGGCACAAGTTGGAGCCCCGTCTCTCATCTGTCGTGACGTCATTGTATCACGTGGTGTGACGTCACCATACCACGTGGTCTGCACGGCGTGCAACCGCAGCGGAGCCCCGTCTCTCATCTGTCGTGACGTCACTGTGTCACGTGGTGTGACGTCACCTTACCACGTGGTCTGCACAAAAACGTTGGTCTGCACGGCGTGCAACCGCAGCGACGGCACAAGTTGGAGCCCCGTCTGGATGGATGGATGGAAAAAACTTTATTGTCGATAAATTGGTGTTCTTGACCCTTACGGGTCACTGGGCGCCGTGGTCTATCCTTGGTCCAGGATGCCGCACTTGGCTGCTGCCATCGTGGCTCGGCGCACAAGGAATCGTTGCGCTTCCTCGTCCTCGCTGGCCAGCAAGTGCTCCCACTGCATCCCGTCTCTCATCTGTCGTGACGTCATTGTGTCACGTGGTGTGACGTCACCATACCACGTGGTCTGCACGGCGTGCAACCGCAGCGACGGCACGAGTTGGAGCCCCGTCTCTCATCTGTCGTGACGTCATTGTGTCACGTGGTGTGCACGGCGTGTAACCGTCACGAAGGGCTTGGGTTACCTATTGTAATATGCTTCGCATAAAAAACGGCTCAGCATCTGTCTCAAATAACTCGGTGGACACCTGAACTGGGCCGTAAGGGAAGGGGTGGAAGGTGGGGGTTAAAGAAGAGAGAAAGAGGTGCCGTAGTGGAGGTCTCCAGAATAATTTCTACCACCTGGGGATTTTTAACGTGCACTGACATCGCACAGCACACGGGCGCCTTGCGTTCCGCCTCCATCGAAACGCGGCCGCCGCGGTCGAGTTCGAACCCGGGTACTCCGGCTAGGTAGACTAGCGCCTTGACCACTGAGCCACCGCGGAGGGTTCAGGATAACAAGTGTGGTGAAATTGGAGAGGGAGGAAAACTGAAAACAATTTTCAATTTTTCCGTGTGCTGTGCGATGTCAGTGCAAGGTAAATATCCCCAGGTGGTCGAAATTGTTCCGGAGACCTCCAATACGCCACCTCTTTGTTCTTTTCTTCTTTCACTCCTTTTTACGGTTGTTTTACGGGTTTTTACGGGGCGTTTCGGATGTTCACTGAGATATGTGAGACAGTTAATGCATCATTTCCTTTCCTCAAAACCAGTTTTAAATTTAAAGCTTCGCGCAGCACACGACCATGGACTTTAACACGTAAGATGATTCTGTGAACCACTAAACCTAGCCATATGGGGAGGGCATGCATATGGGGAGGGTTCGAGTAGCTGCAGCTTCGACAGAGCTCGGTCGTACGACAGATAAAAATAACAAGGATAGCGGCTTCAATGGAGGTGAGTGAAGAGGCTGGTTGCCTGATATATTCATGCATGCTTATGATTTCGTGCGCCCTATAGTCGGATACAACTTAAGTCTGCAGTGAAGCTCCGCCCACATTCAGCCTCCGCGCACAGAATTCCTCCACGACAAAAACGTAGTCCGCTGCTTAAACGTTTCTCGTTACGTCAACAAGAAGTTTTATCGAAAGAGAAAAATTATGAGCTCTAGAATTTCCATACATGGATTGTCGATATAGTCAAACATTAAAAAGCTGATTTCGTTTACAGTTGCGACTGGCCAGCGGAGTAATACAAGGCGCCGCCAACCGCGGCCAGTGTTAGCAACTGCTGTTTTTTTTTAAGTTGTATCCTACTATAGCAATCAACTGCTACGTTTGCCTGAGACCCGAGGATCGTGGAGGGGAGGGAATCTGACCGACAAGCTTGACAGGTTTTTCCTTCATTTTTATTTTTGCTTTTTATTGCACTTCTAACAAAGACCAAACACAAGAGATCCCGGCCTATTGCATGGTCTCACACAGGCATAGGCATTCGTGCTCTCGTCGTAATACACCGAGTATATAAAGAACTGCACGCTGCTTGCTAGAGCGAGTGACGTCTTACGCTATGACTGCTGGATAGATAACCGATTATTAAAGCGAAGCAACTGAAGACATTTTGCTCGCGTTCGCTTGTCAGATGACCACCTTTGAACTAAGTAACAACGAGGACTTGCCGACCACATGAGTGAAAGTGACTTTAATATATCACGGTGGAAAGAGGGCAGAAAGATGGGATTCTTAATAACACAAAACAAAGAGAACAAGAATTGAGGGGGGGGGGGGGGGGGGGGGGGGGGCTCAGTCCGCGAGCCAATATGTCGACAGAACGAAGACAAGTCCTCTTGTCGAAACGTTTGCTGGCGGACTAAGGCTCTCCCTAAACCCTAATTGTTCAATATATCAGTACGTCATTATAATATACAATCAAATTATGGGAGTTATGAACCATCCACAGAGTACCAGGAAGCTTCCAAGTGACAAGTCTCTAAGACGGGCACAGTGGTGCCGTGGCATTCATCGGCTGAAAGCTACAGGGTAGTACAAAAGGCCGCTCATTAGAGCGACGACGCGAGAGAGTTGGCCCGCGCCTCCAAGATAAAACTGCAGCCATTAGGCAGGCCGTGAAGGAAGCAGTCGATCACGAGAAAAATATCTCGTCGTGATACCAACATAAAGGGCGACAGAGCCCTTTTATACAGGGTGTTTCACCTAAGACTTTCTGCAATTTTTAAAAATAAGCTATTTGAATTAGATGCGCGCTTTTTCTGGCATAGCATTGTCAGTGGTGTAGTACATCACAATGCAGCTAAGACGTGCTAACTAGCAGGCTTGTTAACCAATATTTAATAGTTAACTTTTAAACTATTGCCGTTGGGCTCCTTAATTATTGAGAGGCATGTAGCCCACCGTAAGTAATGTCCATATCCGTTTTTAGAATTTGGAGAACGCGATTATCCTCGGCGCTGTGGCCCAACAAATTTCGCCTACATCGCGCCAAAATACATGTGGTTTGAGAAGCTTGCAGGCAAAGCAACCTCTCCAGTGTACCTAATTCGTCGAAATAGCCAAAATTTGTTGGGTCACAGCGCCGAGGATAATCGCGTTCTCGAAATTCTAAAAACGGATATGGACATTACTTACGGTGGGCTACATGCCTCTCAATAATTAAGGAACCCAAGGGTAATAGTTTAAAAGTTAACTATTAAATATTGGTTAACAAGCCTGCTAGTTAGCACGTCTTAGCTGCATTATGATGTACTACACCACTGACAATGCAATGCCAGAAAAAGCGTGCATCTAATTCAAATAGCTTATTTTTAAAAATTGCAGAAAGTCTTAGGTGAAACACCCTGTATAGTTCAGCGATGCCGATGACCGGTGTCGACGCGAAAAAGAATTGTTTTAAAAGAATGCGAGTGTACTGCATCGCTAGCTACTGGTGACATTTGCCTTGGACGTGGAGACATTTGACATCTAGTCACGAGAGAGCATCGCACGCGGTGAAAGACCAAATAGGGTGTCTGTCATGCTCCTTTGCTCCGTGCAGCTTGAGGTCGCATATGCTTAAAAAAAGCGATATTGCGACGAACAAAACGGAAGTAATGCAGTTAAAATGAAGAGCGCGCTGATACACACGATGCGCCTGACCCCGTACAGGACTGCCTGTCTTCAACGCTTATCAGTACGCATGTCGTAATGCGAACAGGCCGTCCGGTAACTGCGCAACCCCCAAGTGAAATGCCGTGCTCGGTAGCCCTATTTATGGCCCCCTAAAACAACAATGATACATGTTCCCGTCCTATAATATGTCCTGTGCTCGTGGCCTCTGCTCGGGTATGCCGCATCAATGGTTTCCGACGGACGCCTTCATCCGTGCTTTGCCATAACTGGTTGTCGGAAAGGCAACCAAAGAGCTAAAAGGAAGATAACTACGCCGAAGGCAAGGTCGATAAATGCAAGGTATTCACTTTTACCTTTCATGTGCGACCTCTTTTGAGGGATTTATGTAGTGATAACGCATTTTCCAGGGGGGTAACCTAGGCGTAGCAGGAATTAAACCGGTATTTGTTTAGGCTCGCAACAAACATACACGATAAAGAAGATCAAATCCATTTCGGACTTTCAGAAGCCGATTTGTTTCATTTTTCGCATTTGCACACTTGCTGTCACAAGTGGTATACCCCTATAGAAGATCTTCTGACCCCGAAACTTGGGCGAAGGAAGGAGGATCGTGTATTAATTTATAGTGTAATCAACACATGGAACGTTTTATTATGGCGCTTGCACGAGTGCTGCGACACCTTTTGCTATGTCGACATATACCACTTATTTTTAAATTCGGTTTGTTGTCATCTGAAACAGAAGCGCGACTCCGCGATTGCGTTAATTGTAGCAGAAAGTTGGGCAAATTTTTGAACATCCATGACGAAAGGTATCGACAAGAACAGGAACTGAGCGCCCTTCCTCGTGTTTCTGTCCGTCAACCGTCCTTGGCATAACTTTTCATCGTTGTTAACACATTGTGTGGCCCAGAGAAATCGAACGCAGCGCTGATTGGTTGGCCGTGAGCTCAGCCACATTCAGCAGCTGAGTGTTAAATATTCAGTCAACTTCGGTAGCTGAAAGTGAATTGTCTGCTACTTTTGTACGCATGTTTTTTCTGTATCGTCTTTGAAGTTTCATTATAGTTCACTTTCTCTCTTCTCCGTGTGTCGCCAATTCATTGACCCCAAGAAGAGGCTGTCTGCAGGTCATCCACGGACAAATCTCGTGAACTTCAAAACACCCAGGTGAAAAAGATAACAACCTGTGCTTTATTAGTGAGTACCTGGCTGAAAGCGCTGTAGGGTGAACAGTGCGACAGATGCTTGAGCTGCGGCCAGCTCGAAAAAATATACTCTCTTTTTCGTCCAGCCCTCTCCCCCGCTCTCTCTATCTCGCAAACGTGACGGCCACCATAAAGAGTCCAAAAATCGAATCTACCATGCTAACATGAAGAGACTGAAAACTGTATCGAATAACAATGAAATCACGAATAAGTCGAATCAAATACAAATCGAATTCATATTTGTTTGAATATTGGATATATACTTGTGCAGGATATTAATATATTTGAGACACGTGAGTGAAAACAGCGAAACGCGGCTCTGCGGTGCAGCTTTTAACCGTGAAACCTGCGAAACTGCGAAAGTGTGGTGTAAACCTTTAACTGTGAGAAGCCGTGGCAAAATTAACTTTTGCCAGGGGTGATGACGGCGAATAAATTGGTTCCACACCTGAGTAGATGAGGCAGCGACGAGCTGCGAGCCAGTACTTCGAGATCGGCCATCGCGCCACGGCTTGCCAAACCTGGCTAAGCCCTCTGCCGCGTCAAGTATAGGAGCCATGTATGAGCTGACACACGAATGGACAGCGTCGCAGTGCTGATCCTGCCTTCTTGCGCAAACCCATCACGGCAGTCTGCGGTGTGGCGTCTGAGTGAACGCTGTTTTCGAAACAGTCATCGCAGAAAATTGTTGCGTTTATTTACACCTGTTGTTCGAAAACTATTGGAATACTTTAGAATCGCTTTGAACCTGCTTCATTTGATACGTGCAGCATATTCGATTCAATATTCAAAAATGTCGAATAGTAGCACAGCTCTGTCGCCTATTCGCTTCAAAGATCACTAAGCTCGGTTACAAAGTTTCCAACAGAACTAGACACGTAGCCAGAAATTTTTTTCGGGAGCGGCCCAAGGGAAATATATTGTACTCCGGAAGGGGAGGGGGGAGGGGTAGAGCTCGATTTCGGGGTAGAGCCCGGGTCCCCCCCCCCCCCCCCCTCCTTTAGATACGTGCCTGAACTGGACCTTTCTTTCTGCTTTAGAATGACAGTCATGTGCAGTTGCTTTAGCCACGCTACGTTTCAAGCAAAAAGTCCTCGCTGAGAACTGGTTTTTATAATCAGACTGTTCTTTACGGCGTAAAAGGGCGAAATAACTTAGAATCGGCTGGCAACAATACATACAAGGGCAATGGCCGCGGAGACTTTCCTTCGACGAGAATGTTCACTGACTCCACTGATGTCCATGCTGAAGGCTCAAATGGAAATTTGTGGCTTGGAATATCATTCTGTACGGTACATGAATGGAGATGTCAGCTATCAAACCCGATGGTTGCTGTCGGGAGGATGACTGGAGTGAGACCGGGGACAACTCCCTCCGATTTTTCTACCCAGCAGAAATCGACTGGCTCTTTTTGGGTATGTTAATGTTTTTCTGGAAGCAAAAGACGCATTCATCGCTGAGGAAACTGAATTTTGTTTTTTTCCTTCACTCGATTCAGAATCATGACATCAAGTCGGAATAGGACTCCATGATCACAGTTTGAAAGAGAACAATGGCGTAGCCTAGAAACAGGGATTCGCGCGGACAAAGAAACTGTTTTGATGCATGGCAGTTTTCTTCCCCAAAAACTGTCGGTTCTAGGTTTTCATTTTGTAAACGTCTTCTAGATTACAATAGCTCCGTTTGCAGTGCAAGTAGCTTCTTTGCGCGTACAACGCGGTCATATCTACAGGCTGATTTCAATTTGACCTCAAGGAGAGAGGACGGGTGACGGCCCGGTCTCCCTTCTGGCTTGGAAATTTCTGCTGCAGGGCTGCACTTGGCCCCCTTTTTACCGAAATAAATTTAAAGAATAGTACTGTGTATTTGAAATAGAAAGCTTTGTTGAACTTCCTTTAACACCGGTTTCGAGAAAGCCCATTGTTCATTAAATTATACTGTCACCTAGAAATGCGAAGACTGCCTATCTGCAAAGCACGAATACAAGCAAGTGAATACATATATTAAAAGGCTCTATTAAAAATCCACAATGCACACTTAGTAGCGCAGCTCCTGAACATTAATGGCAGAAGGTACTTCTATAGAATGAGCTTTTTTTTAGGGGGGGGGGGGGGGGGGGATAAGAACCTTGGAAACCACGTGGCTTACATAGATTTTCAAATAATATATGAGGCATGAGCGTGCATGGAAACTTTAATTAAAACAGCAAAAAGCGTATATGCGGCTTCGTGCAAATACAACAAACATGGGAGATGAAACCTTTCTCTTAAAAAAGAAATGCTTGGAGCTGTTTGGAGGCGCACAATTTTTCTCCAGTGAGTCAACGTCTGAAAATATTTCTGAAGACAGGGATTTCACAATCCTGCACAGCTTCAAGGCTAGGAAGCAGTCTATATATCTGCAGGTTGGGGAGAAAAGCACGAAAGTACATGGGTATCCTGAGTCGTCCCGGTGTATTGTGGAAACGCAAGCTAATGCACCAATTCAAGTTTCCTGTAATTTTATTTCAAAACACGAAGACGAGCGCATGTGAGCCACGCTAAGCTATTCACGTGCACGAAGTATACACTGTACACACTGCAGAAAGGAGATTAACAGCCCGGTACAGTTTACCTGTGCAATTTGTCTCCCGAACCGTTACATCGCAGGTTGACGGCCTCTGAGGTGGAGAGTTTGCCTTGAAAGAAACAGCCCATGACGTTATTCCGACATGCATAAGATGTACAGAGGGCAAAATGCATGTCTAGAACGACCGAACTGCGTGCTCCGCGCCGCTCAGAGCTACGTGCGCGACGTCTAACGATATAACGCCTGGTTCGAGACGACAGAGTGTGGGCATGCGTGGCCAAACTGATAGCGCTGTCTTTTCGGGGCTCGCAGGCGGCCGCGGCTTTACCTCCTGCTCTTGTCGTTAGTAGCGCTGATTTGCGCTTCCGTCTGCGAAAGGGCATACGTGGCAGAGCGCACACCACTGGCTTCTCTTTTTTTTTTACTTTCTTTCTGTGCGACGACAGCCACCGCACCTGAGGCCCCAGTATGCTTTCAATAATCACATGCCTATTTTGGCATTTGCCGAAGAACGTAAAATGCCAAACCTCGCTCCCTTATCTAAGGCTCGTAGCCGCGATTACGATGCAGTAGTACACCGGCGTGTATGTGATGCGGTGAATTGCTCCTCGCCAGAGCTTTGCAAGTGCACAAAAACAAAGTAAGAAAAAAGAAGCCAGTGGTGTGAGCTCTGCCGCGTATGTCCTTTCGCAGACGGTAGCGCAAATCAGTGCTACAAACGACAAAAGCAGGAGGTAGGTAGGTAGGAAAGACTTTAATTGCTATAGAAAGGTGCTAGTAGCAGGCGAGAAAGAAGAGGTCCATCTTCTTTCTTCTCACAGGGTCGGTGCCCCTATTCCAGGGCTCCGCTGAGCTTCGCTGCTCGTTGGGCGTGCTGGATAAGACCTTGTTGGCAACCCAGATCGCCGCTGGAGAGCCGGCTCTCCCACTGTTCTGCACTCGGGTCTTTGCGAAAGTTGTCGTTTTTACTGCATTCCCACGTGATGTGGTACAACGATGGTTTGCTACCACACCACGGGCAAGTGTCCCGATATTGCGTCGGGTAAATCTTGCTAAGGATATGCAGGTTTGGGAATGTTCCTGTCTGCAATCTTCGCCAATACACTGCCTCTAGTTGATTTAGATCAGGATGAGGCGGCGGATAGCGGATCCGTACCCCCTTATAGTAGTTGAGAATGTCTGAGTACGTAGGGCTGACTCGGTCGGGTAGATCGTCCGATTGGGAGGAAGCTCGGCTCGTATACCCTCGAGCAGCCGCGGCCGCCTGCAAGCCCCGAAAAGACAGGCAGCGCTATCAGTTTGGCCAAGCATGCCCACACTCCGTCGTCTCGAACCAGGCGTTATATCGCCAGACGTCGCGCACGTAGCTCCGAGCGGCCCGGAGCACGCAGTTCGGCCGTTCTAGACATGAATTTTGCCCTCTGTACGCTGTTGCATTTAGCCGGCATGCATACCACACCTCATAAGCACCGTCGACCATTGCTTTTAAGAGCTTTTGCCACGTATAGCTTTGCTCTTGCAAAAAAGAAAGAAACTACACCAGTACTTTACGAGAAAATTCGAATAGAGGTCAACAATAATCTCTGGAAACATTCCTTGTTGCAAGGTTCCATTTTCTGGTAAGCGCTCCAAAAGACACAGTGGCTCCAAAATAACCCAAATTTTTGGGTGCCAGACTCGCAACCTGGATTATTTCTTTTCATGAACTCGAAGATGCCCCAATCCTCCTTGATGCCCTCACCGGCAAAAAAAGGCACTTACCACACAAACGCATTCATCCCCATTCACGCAGTTCTGAAGCCAGCCTAATGTTCAGCACGGCAGCAGCAGTGACAAAACTTGTGCACCTCCTCATCCCTCTTAGTGCCACAGTGTAGGTATCACTGATAGCCATGGTCTTACCCCTTACGCAGGTCAATATCAATGGTATATACTCGGAATTCGTCAGTGAAATAACAAAATACTGCCAGAACACATCACAAATAAAAAAACAGCTAAATAAAATTTAGCAAACAAGGAAGCTCTACGTAAAGCCACTTTCATGAGTTTCCGAACACAAACTGCGCCAACCGCTGCTGACTCGTCGTAAATAGAATAGTTTCATTATGCAAGCCTTTACTGAGTATTTAAAAACTGGGGGCGCGAAACAGCTCAGCAAACGCGCTAACTACAGAAGCAGCAAAATTTCGAAGAGCATTATATTTCATTGGCAGTGTAGTCAAGCTCACCCGCAAGGAGACTGAAAGACCACTTTAATTGTTCTCGAAGACAGGGACGCAACTGCATAACAGATTCCTGTCACTGACACGCGCACGTTGCCGTTTAAATGCAGTGAATAATTAAAAAAAAAAAACGTTGGTTGGTCAGGCAAAGAAAAAATATTGCAGGGCGCGCGCAAAAAAGAATACAAACTACACCACATCCTCTGGTCTCCGCTTGCCTGTGTCCTTCTTTTCGCACTTCTCAGAAGCCGCACCACAGTGTTATGTTGCAACTGGCTCAATCACAATTAGCACTCCTTAACTTCATTGAGCGATCGCAGAGAGCAAGAAGCGGTTCGTCGGGAAGCCAAGTCGGGAAGTGTGTGGACCTGATAAGGCCGTTTATGACGCTTCTGACGAATTGTGGGTACCACCGGGCAACGGCCTCGGCGAGACAATGAACGGGATATTTGTATCCCGTATACGGCCGTTGACGCTTGTTCACAAAATCCTAAGTGGTGCGACTGCAGCAGGGCGCGGCTCGTCCCATAGGTGCATCGTAGCTGCTGGATGGGTACTAGGCTATCTGCGCCTGCTTCCTTTGATTGATACAACACAAACAGCAATATCGATAAGCTATCTATGCAGTGCGAGCATGCTTTCTGTGGTTGGGCAGCGGCTCTTCCTGATATTTTGATGCGAAAGTATTACCAGTCCCATGACGAGTCCCATATCACATCGCCGCTGGATTTCACTGCGGCCGGCTCGTGCTATGAACAGTGAACCATAAACGTCTATAGCTTCGACGTCGGCACCACCACAAGTGAAACGTGGTTTTACGCCCAAGTATGCAAACGCCGGAGAAGCACGACAGCGTTTGTAATGCTTTCGCATTCCCACACGTAAGCAGTCTTAACTATGTTTGCCGATTTTTTTTTTTAGTTTTTCATCATTGTCGTTCGGTAGTCTGCCACTTTGTGTAAAGGCGTGTAATGACACCTATAATACTTTAATTTTGTACACATCTCTTACTGGGAATGTGCAAATCTCCGCTCTCCTATTATTTCGGAGGGCAGTGGCGCCGTCCATCATCTCGCATGGCCTATAGTGCGACTGCTTATTTGGTGGCACGAAATTTCAGAAAATTTTCTGCACCCGTTAGATGGGCTGCCATAACGAGTGACGTTCTTACCGGGCATTGAAAGCACACGGGTTTCCGGAAGCACTGCTCCGACGATCCCCACTCGCGTGCCACTTACGTTGAGCGTCACGGACGTAGGAAGGCTTATGTTTCGTAGAAGCGGTTCTTTAGAAAAGTTGGCGTTTGTGTTGACGACTGTCACATTCGCTTCTTGCATTGCTAAAAGGAATGGGGCAAGCCCAGCCGGGCCGTCATCGAATTCATGGTTTCCGAGGCACTGGAATGCACATAGACAAGGTTAAACGGATTACCAGTACCTCTTTCTTAGCGCGCTTTCTTACCACGTAATCGTATCCCAATTTGGACCTGATAAGGCCGTTTATGACGCTTCTGACGAATTGTGGGTACCACTGGGCAACGGCCTCGGCGAGACAATGAACGGGATATTTGTATCCCGTATATGGCCGTTGACGCTTGTTCACAAAATCCTAAGTGGTGCGACTGCAGCAGGGCGCGGCTCGTCCCATATCGGTGCACAACAGCGCGCGTTTGGCTTTCTGCCACTCTTGCTCAGTGTGCTGGCTGTACGCGCCGGTGGTGGTATCAACGAAATCCCTAAAGACGGTGTTGTGCGAAAGGTCCACGTCGCCGGTCCATGTGCAGCACCACCAAGTTGTTGAAGCCGTGCCATTCGTAGGTGCAAGCTCCGGGGTCTCGCGCAGCCCGTTGTCAGCAATATAGTATAATTGCCTTCCGGTCATGACGTGCCGCTTCCGTGTGGGTTTCCCTGGTCTCCGCTCAATATAGGACGACGACCCAAAGGCCGCTGTTTCCCACCTCACCGTTGGTTTGGTTTGGTTTATGGGGTTTAACGTCCCAAAGCTACTAAGGCTATGAGAGACGCCGTAGTGGAGGGCTCCGGAAATTTCGACCACCTGGGGTTCTTTAACGTGCACTGACATCGCACAGCACACGGGTCTCAAGAATTTCTCCTCCAAAGAAATTCAACCGCCGCGGCCGGGATCGAACCCGCGTCTTTCGAGTCAGCAGCCGAGCACCATAACCACTGAGCCACCGCGGCGGCCCCACCTCACCGTTGTGGTAGACGGAACGGCATGACACGTTGTCCCCTGCTAGCAGCTTACAGCGGCTGATTTTGCGAAGTCCGCGAAAGAGTGACTGGCCAACCGCAACTTCCAGCACCGCGACCACCCTCTGAGTGTCCTCTTCGCGGCTCCTCAGCCAGAGCGAAACGTACGAAGTCGATCTAGCTAATCCGTGTAGGCCTCCCAAGGAGGTTATATTAAAACTTCTTGAGGCCTCCCAACTTTGAAGTGCCTTACAGCGACCATTTCAACCAGGCGCCCTTCTGGAACCGATGAAACCATTAGAAACCAATAGATTCCCATTAACAAAATTTCTCCTGGGTAATATAATTGTTGAAAACTGGTTTTCGAGGAAACGAAATGGCGCAGCCTCTGTCTCGCATCTTGGTGGACAACTGAACCGCGCCGTAAGGGAAGGGATAAAGGAGGGAGTGAGAAGAAAGGAAGCAAGAGATGCCGCAGTGGCGAGTGCTCGGGAATAATTTAGACCACCCATGGGGACCTTTAACGTGCACTGACATCGTACAGCACAGGGCCACCTTTAGCGTCTCGCCTAAATCAAAACGCGGCCGCCCCGGCGAAAAGCCACGAAATCCAATTCAATCCAATTCAATCCATACAACATGGCGCCTACGCCGCCGAAGAAGCAGCCGGTGTCGCTGTTTCCAGAGGCAACAGTTGAGGTAATAAACATGAGATGACTCAGTAACCTGTCAAAGTCTCCGATGATGACGTTTATTTATTTAATGGCGTGGCTAACATAGCTGTATATTGCGGCGGCATCTGACAGCTTGTCGAACGGCATGCTCACATTGGCTGCATGACATTGTTTACAAACAGGAATTTTAACGCGAGAAAACTGTCATTAAAAATACTGTGAGATGTAACTGGAAGCGGCGTACTTCATGTTTCCAGCTGAATATTTGGACACAGCTTTATTCCTGTGTTATGAGCTCGCCTGTGACTAATATTTCCACGTGAGCCCAGGAATAAGTAATTGCACTAAATAAATCGTACGAAATTAATCGAAATTCAGTGCCTTCAGTATGGAAGTCGTTAAGAAAATTAGTGCCGCTTACGTCTCAATTAAAGTAGACACATTTATGCAATGTTTCTGGCGGTTATCAACTTCAAAATTAGAAGTTGAGCTGTGCACGCTTAAGGGAGGTTTCCAGCCTGTTGCTGTAGTTATTGCTCATGACCCTCTTTCTTCTCTTCTTCCCCTTTCCCGTTGTAGGGTAGCAGGACAGATATCTCTCTTTACAGCCGACCTCTTTACCCTTCTAACCATTAAATTTCTCTCCTGCTCACATTCGCACCCTTTGCTGTCCGCGTTCAGAGATGCACTTCATAACTAATCACGTTCACTGATAAATGTCTTGTCGGTTTTTGTTGGGTCATGTTTCAGAATTCTCCAGTTCTACCTACGGTCATAAATCGAGTCGAAATTGATCATTACATTTCTTTCTTTTCTTTTACATAACATAATGTGTTCCAGTTTTTGATAAATGGAGTTGCATTATGACTGGGTGCACGAGTATTCAAGTTACCAACTGGCCTATTAGAACTCGTACCGTGCAGAAGTTTGGCATCCAATGATCATCTTTATATGAGTGCGCCATTGTTTGTTGAACGTTGTGAAAACTCAAATAGTGGAGCTTCAGCATAGTTATAAATTTAATGGGGCATAGTGTTGGGATGGATTAACAAGACATGCGCTCGTGCATGTTTTTCGAGCCTTCAGTTTTTCACCGCCCTGCCTGCTAGCTATGTGTGCTTGACATGAGTGGGCTACATATGTTTTTATTTTTTGAAAGACCTTTCTTTGCCTGTAGGCTTTGTGCTTATCCTGTGGTCATCATTTGTGGTAGAGATATTTAGACAGGCAGGAATTTTGTATCTAGGTAAACAATTTTTTTTTGTCTTGTAAAGGTGTTGTCATATGTGCACAATGTCAACTTTGCACATTTCTTGCCTGTTGCAGCCCATCCAGGCCACAGCCATCGTAATAATTCATCCAGGGTCTATGTTTCTAAGGATAGGACGAGCTTCAGACTCCTACCCACACACCATACCACATGTCATCGCAAGGCCATGCCTGTCGGCGACATCACCTCCACATGTGGATCCCATTCTTGTACCAGAAGTTGATATGGTAGGTCAGCCTTCTGTTTACACGGCATGTTAAGTTTGTGAGTTTTTGCGAGACAGCCAAAGATTTTAAAGCGAGAGCTCTAAGGGTACCGTTCTGCAGAAAATCCAGTGGCATTCATTGTGGTTGCGAGTGAAAAATTCGGATTGATCGAAAAAAAGGCTATGTCACATCTGAAGTGGCAGATTTGAAAAGTGATTAACACATTAGAAACTGGTGATTAGAAGGTCCCAACATGGCTGAAACGTCATTAGGACATCTAAGTATGTAAAGTAAGAGAATTGAGCTGAAAATTTGGGTAATTAGTCGGGAATCGAGCCCCTGACCCTTAGGTTGAAAGTCAGACATGCTACCCATAAGCCACTCAGGCGCATTTGTTCAGCTTGGTTAAAACGGGGCTTTGTCGGTATGTCACGGGGTCTTTCACACAACATGGGATGGTGTCCGTGTTTTTGTGGGCAAGAGAAGCCGCTGCCAGCATCCATTAACGCGATCGTGTCGTAGCCTTAATGGCAGAGCTTAATTGTTCCTAAATGTTTGTTCTTCAGTGTTTTTACCTTTTTATCTGATAGCTTTTTAATAGTTAGTCATTCATTCAGGCATTCATCACCTGCCAAAGCCAAAATCAGTGCTTGCATTTTTATACATCAGGCACTCAACCGACAGTACCGTTTTGATGTTTGAAAACAAACCATTCAAAGCTATCTAAGGCTGTCCTATAAATTTATTTTGGTTCCTTTTTTTTTCTGCTCAGCAGCCAGTGATGAATTCAGGAAGGGACTATTATAAATTTTGTTGATCATTTTGAAAGGCATTTTCTCTCTGCGTTATCCTCTAGGAGCCAGAAGTGGTGGCCACTATCGAGGAAGGATGTGAAGTGGTTGGGAACCTTTTGGCCTCATGTTTGACTTCAGAGGGGAGGATACGATACACATTTCCTACTGACAAGGCAAGTATTAATTGTCAGCTTCAAGCAGCGCCATTCCAGGTACAAGTGCATATGGGTGTGCACTGTTTGCATGGTCGATGTTTACCTTCTTTTTAGTTGGTTCTTTTTTGGCTTTCTTTAAGCCACTAAAACTTCTGTGTAGTCATGTACCCATTTACACCTCTTGTTTGCATCTGCGCTTGGTTATACATCGCTTTACAATGATTTAGATTCATTTTGAGCTTAGAATATTTCTTTTCTTTCATTCCAGATTCATCACTTCAATCAGCATGTGAAACCAACAATTATTGAAGAAAAATGTGACCTCAGTTGGACAAACACAGATCGGCCACAAGACTTTTACGTTGGAGAGGAGGTAGGTACAGTTTTATTTTGTGATAGAAATTCTGTTGTTCATGTGAAGTGGCAGTAACTCGATCCTCACAGAAATTTGAATTTAGGCTGGAATCTTTCTCTTTATTCGGTATTTAAATGACACTGATTTTACCTCTATATGCAGAGAGGAAAGTGCTAATCTATTCACATCACGTTTGTTGCTTGAACATCTTTTTTGTTCAGCTTTTTTAAAGCAGTCTTCCATGATTTGTACAAACCTTACATGCTCAGGGCATGTGCCTTTTTAGTAGGTTAAAATTGTTGTTTTGCCATTGGAAAGCTGTACCTTCCCTCAGAGTATTGAAGTGTCAGAGAAGCGCTTCCTGCCATGCACAGCAGAAAATGAAGTGGTTTATTTGATGTTCAGTGAGATGGAAGCTGTAGTAAATGTGTACTTACTTCACCGTGTACATTGATATGCGTGGAACAGTGGGGCCCACGTTAAATAATCCCAGGTGATCCAAATTTCTGCAGCCCTTCGCTAAGGTGTCCCTCATAGTCTTAGTCGCTTTGGGACGTTAAACGCCCATAAATCAAACCAAACCAGTAGGAGCCAGCTTGTGCTGAGAACATCATTTTGAAGTTTCTCTTACAAAATTGCTTTGTGTATTTTGTTTCACTCATTGGCTTCTGAGTCATTCCTTAAATTAAGTAAATGTTGTGCAGTAACAGCATTCAGCCGATTTTTGACGAATTAAAAGTGCGGCTGCTATAGACTTCAAAGACGTGAACTACATTATGAAGTCATACATTCAGTAACTTCACTTGTTTCGTAGTGGCTATATACTTGGGGGGGGGGGGGGTTCAGCTGGTGAATATGGCAGACCTAGTTTTATTGAGACAGCTCAGGTTTTTTTATAGCTTTCTTTCGAAAGCACCTGCAGAATAAATATAATAAGTACTTGAGGGAGTGTGTGAGTGACAAGGTAAGTATGGAAATGAATTAAATTGTTGAACAGTACTAAAATGAACTTCAGCTTTAATTGCGATAGCTTTTCTTTTTTTTTTCTCTGTTATTTGCCGCCCTTTCTTGCGCTAGCACGGTGGATCTTTATTTACTCATCAGGTTCTTACTGGCTGGCCACCTTTCAGGTGCTGTACCTTAATCCCGAGCAGCAATTCCACGTCCACTGGCCCATCAGAAGAGGCCGACTGAATGTGCACTCAGGTGTGGGAGGCTCCTTGGTGTCCGTGCTCTCCCACCTAGAGGCCATCTGGGGCACGGCCATCCAGCAGTATCTTGAGATCCCTCTCAAGGACCTCAAGGTGAGTGGAGAAATGCATCCTCTGTTCAGCACAGCAAACAAAAAATCATTTGTTGGGCGACAAGACTCAGAATAACAGCTGACTTTTCTTGCGTGAACAAAAGGCTTCATTGATGCGATTGGCAGTTGGCGCAGAAGTCTGCTGCATTTTATGAGAAAGCAATAGGGTTGTGCAACAGTGAAGATCGGTCTTATCATTCAGCACCGGGTTCTGGTTGTTGTTACTGAGTGTGCATGTTTTTTGTTTTTTTTAAACTTCATCCCTAACTTAAGAAGCAGCTACTCTACTGCACCATTTGTAGTGTTTGTGATGCCTTTGTGTTCATTTCATTCTGTTCTAAACTTGCTTTCTATTATACAGATGCAGCATTTTCGTAATCGTGAAGCCATAAACAGAGCATAGTTAAGAGTAGTCTTGTGCTTGATCATCCATTTTTCTTGTGGTTGAAGCACTACAGGGCGGTGCTGGTTATCCCCGACGTTCATGCCAGGGAACATGTCCGAGAACTGGTGCAGCTCCTGCTGTGCAAGCTTGGTTTCGGCGGCTGCTTTGTTGCTTTGGTGAGCTGAAATTAGTTTTTGTGTTATGGGTTGAAACAGCCTTTGAAAGGCCATGGGGTGGTGAATCTATTAATGTGAAAAACACAAGTGTGCGTGGTTGATAAAAAATTTTAATTTGAAATGAGAAAGTTTGTTAATTTTTCCTGAATGGCTCTTTCTCAAAATGCACTTCTCACATGTTACCTGCCACATGTGCATGTTAGAACAACATTCAGTGCCACCACACTTTGTTGCATACACTGGTTGCATCCATCACCTGGCTAGCATTCACGGTGAACTATCTTCTAGTACACATATCTTCATCTCCTGCTCTTTAGCAGCGGTCTTGGCATTCATCCGAAGATTAAGGAAAATGAAGTAAAGTGAGCCTAATATGCCTAGGCATAATAATAATTGTAGTGATATGCTCAGCATTTTGTTACCTACGGTACTGATTGCTTTTTATTAATCCTATCTGCTTGCTTAAAATCTTTAAGTGCCTGCTTGATATCATTAATGCGGTGCTGCTGTCTTCTACTTTGTAAATGGGTTTTGTGTTCGATAAGATTCGTAATTTTTTTCAGGCGAAGAAGAAGTTTGGTTTGTAATGATTACAGCGCTACAAATTTGTGATCCACAAAGCTTCCTTACACCGAAACCTAGTGCACTGAAGTAGCACTGTTTGCAGTAACATAAGCGAGCAGATAATTGAAGTGCTTAAGGGATGTGTTCAATATTATTCAGTAATTTTTTTATTCCACTATTTTTAATTAAGCTCAGAACAGATGCAAAGCACAAGTTCTGCTATATTTTATGGCCTCTGTTTCTTTATGATATAAGAACTTTGTAAGAAATTGATGTAACAGTTTCCACTGCATGAAAACACAAAACTCATGTCTTCATGCCAATGTTATTCCATGTGACTGAGGCTGAGGCTGATTTTTTTTTTCTTTTCCAACACCAGGAGTCTGTCTGTGCTACATTTGGTGCTGGCTTGTGTTATGCTTGTGTGGTGGATGTTGGAGACCAAAAGACAAGTGTGTCCTGCGTTGAAGATGGCATATCTGCACGAACGAGCAGGTGAGCTTAGGTTATCTTTTGGAGTAAGTACCTTGAGGTTAGTCAAAGACAACATTCATATGGGTTGTCACTTTTTGGCCTTATTTGTCGTGTTCACGGGTGTAACAAGGCAGCTGCCAATCTGACTCAATTTATGAAAAATGCTTTAAAAATGAACATAAGTTAGAGAGCATGGAGTTTGTCGTTGTATGGGAGTTATGCACAAAGGTGTCTAATCATGCATTTTACTTTGGAGACTTAACAGGAGCATGGAAAAAACACACAAATTGCTGCTTATTGGCTGAATCTACTTATTGATTCCGTTAATGTGCACTGAAATGGGTGCTTTATACATTCTGTGTGAACTGCTTGCTTTTCATAAAATGCAGCTATATGCAATGCAATTCTTGATTTACACTGCCTTTTTTGCTTCCTTGTTTCTTTTTACTCCTAAAATGAGAGGCTGACAATGGAGTACGGGGGAGCTGACATTACACATCTGTTCCACTATCTGCTGCGCAAATCAGGGTTCCCTTACACAGAGTGTGACCCCGCAAGAGTCACAGATGCCATGCTGCTACAAGAACTCAAGGAGAACATGTGCCATGTTAACCTGGTGAGTATTGAGTGGTCCTTTGTTTTCTATCAAACCTGTTTCAAATGCAGGGAGCTAAATTTTTGGGATTGTATTTTTTTTTTTTAAAGTTTAGTGACGTATCATTTACTCGAATGATCGTTTTCTTTTATAGGACATTTGTGGAGCACAAGAGCGATCTTTTCAAGTGAAGCAGCCAGGCAAACCTCTTCTGGAGTACAAAATCAAGGTTTGTGCATATCTCACAATGTTTTTAGTCTCTGCGGTGACTCCCTAGGTCTTCTCAGGTGGCCACTATGGTTTTGCCTCCTGCCTCCTTCCTTCACATGGTTGATTGCTAGCCAGGGATGAAGCACTGTTCTTGAGGAGGGTAGAGCTAACGTGCCTCTTCAATGGAAACACCTACTCAGATGGTACTGCCTTTTCGCCAGATGACACCGTGGTTGTCTGGCAAGCTGTCAGACTAGAAACAGGTGCTGTCAAAGCAGTCCTGATACATTTTGAGCTTTCACACATCCTCACCACTAAGCCACCACAGAAGGCCATCAAGGAGGGCTCTTCATTCCTCGGTAAGAAATATACGAAAGTGGCTCAGTTTCTATATCAAACTCAGATTGTGCCAGTCATTCGATATATTGAATAGTGTGCCATGCCCCTTTAGGTGGTGCTGCTCCTAACGCCACTCTTTGATCACTTTTTGCTTTCTAAGACGGGTGAGCTGCACAGCCTTGGGCATCTGCTGGCAGTGCTGTCGCTGTGAAATTGCTTTATGAGGTAAACACGGGGTTTCTGCTTTAGGGGGACCTCCGATCTCTTGTACTCATTTTTCATGCCTGATCGCTGTCATGCAAGAAGCCAGCCTAAATAATTAAAGAATAGCAATGGCCCTCGCCTTACATGCTTTGCCCGCTTCACTGCTGAAGGCATTGTAGTAATGAACCGTACATTAATTTTAATGGGTGAATATTTTATTTATGATGAATTAGTAACAGGATTAAACATCTCACATCTCCTGAGAGTGGATGGGCTACCATTTGAGAGAGACTGGTTAAGAATATTGTTATGGATTAGAAGCTGATGTGCGTCTTGGTTAGGTGTTTCTTGTGGCACACATTTGAGGGCTTACAACATCCAGCAGCTGACAGATTGAGAATCTTGCTCTATGCGTACTGCAGTAAAGGAGAATATGTATGTGCTTTTATATCTAGCTAGACCTTGAAAGTACTTGGAAAACGATGTATGCTTATGGCAGCCCTCCTTTAATTGATCATGTTTCTAAGTGTCTAGGCAGTCTCTTTTTTTATTTATTTGTTGAGGGTTTGAGCTGAATGACTGCAATAAATCTGGCAGGTTGGTGATGAGTGCTTGGTAGCTCCGCTGGCACTGTTCCGGCCGGACATGCTGGGCGTCACGGGCCCCAAGCAGTCCAGAGGCCACCCAAGAAACCCGGGAGACCCCCACGACCCACTGGATGAGCACTTTCTCCTGCAGACACAGGTGAGGCAGTGGAGCGGACAGCTTCTATGGCTATCACATACAGAAAAGATGTGATGTCAAATATAGTATAATGCCATTTTAAACATCACGTGCAAGTAAAATGTCTTTCACTTTACTGTAAAACCTTCTGGGTATTTAGTCTACCACAATTGTCATTGAGATGCCTGCATTCTATTTAAGGGGGGACGCAGCTATGAAGTCCCAAAAATGTCCAAAAAATTGGTTTTCTGATAATTGTTGTATTCGCTTATAAGCATCCTTTTTATGCTGTCCCGAAGTTTCATAGTTTTAATTGACCAGAAAGTGCCTAAAAAAATTGTTTTGTGAACTTCGATGGCTGTGCTTTGCAAGGATACACTCGAGCAATGGGTGTTTTTCTCCGTTATGGTTTTTTCCCTATGTACAAACACCAATGGCCGTGGTGACACTCTCTTTCACTGCTGCCAGCCAGAGAACGGGCTAGCGGCACTGTTAGTCATGGCTTTGAAGCAGGACAATTTCAAGTCCTCACAAACAACAGTGTGCAGCTTCAATGACTTCTGTTGCGATGACACCATCAGATCTTTTCAGCAATGCACGCACTAGGGTTGTCAACTAAGTTAGCTCGACTAGGAACAGTTGCTGTAGCACCACCAGTTTTCACTCATAAAACGAGCTTGCATCTACCCTTTTCGGGATGTTTCTTGAAAAGGACACCATAAACCCGCAGTTCACGGGTGTTCTTCTATTTCACCCCCATCAAAATGCAGCTCCTTGAATTCATGCTGAGCAGCGCAAGGTCATAGCCAGTGAGCCATGGCGGCTGGTCATATATTTTTTCTAAGAATGGCCTTAAAGATAACTATTCCACGATGTAAAGACCAAAGTTGAAACAAGAATGACTGGAAAGGCATCCAGGATGCGACAACTGTTGGTTCCTTCATGCGTCTGAACAGTAGTTGAAACATGCTCTGACCCAGGCATTTATATCCCTGTTGCTTGGCTAGCATATGACTACTTTCTCGTTAAGCCGTTTTTCGAGCCTCTGTCAGGCTAGGGCTCAGTGAAAAAAAGAAAATTCCGAGCACCTTTGACCAACAAAAACCTTCCATAACTGTGGAGTTTGTTATCAGGCGGGCACTACTGCAATGCAGCAGTGTGTGTTGTCTTCTAGTCATGGGAGCATTGGAGCAGACCCCGCTTCTCACATCAAGGCCTTGTAGCCAATACAAGTGGCTGCCAGAGCCGCTGCATTGGCAGGGCTGCAAGCGCACATTTTTCAAGAATTAAAGGTGTTAGCGCCTGGTGTTTTAGGGTGAAAAATGCATTGGCATTCTAGAGTAAAATCGCATAAAATGGCAGTTCTAAATAAATTTTTTTGGAAATCACTTTTGGAAATCACTTTAGCCTCACAAAACAAACTGCACATTTATTCTCCTCCACACACCCAAAGATACCTCTCAGTCACCAGAAATGTTTACTGCCACACTGTTACACAGATTGTTTTATAGACTCATCAGGTTATTATATAGATGTCTGCCCTTCACTCCCATCCCCCTAAGCTTAGTCATACACTCGTCGAGCAAAAAAAAAAAGGATAAAGCCTCCTCCCTTCTGTGTGTTGCACGCTGCTTGCTGCAGAGGCGAGCGGCTCGGGATGTGGCAGAAGGCTCCCAGGCATCGGACGCTGCCTCCCAGCTGGATGACAGCCAGCTGGGCCAAGGTGCCCTGGATGAAGATGAAGTGGTACCACCTGAAGCGGTCACCCTCGCAGTTGCACCTCGAGATGGGGAAAGAGAGTTGCCATGTGACCAGCTGCTCGGCATTGACCAGGCTATTGTGCAATGCGTTGACCGCTGTGGTGAGTTAGCATATGAATTACTTAACATTTTTCATATGTAGGGTTTGGGCTATTCAGTTTAAAGTGAAAAAAAAAACAATAAAAGTATGCTGAATTCTATTTTTGAAATTGAGTTTTAAGCGAAAAATTTTCGTACATCACAGCTAGCTGGCTACTAAGTAGGAGTTACTCTCTATCACAGGAGAAGATTAACAAAGTATGAAAGCCAGAGGAATGATGTGATGGTGGTATGGTTGGATTAGCACAGCTGTGCAGTTTGAGGAATTGCTTCGCTACCTTACATGTTTCTGCAGATCAGGAGACTTCCATTGCTGTCTGCTATCAAAGCACTGTTTGTTTGTTGATTGTCATCAACGGTTTGGCAGTTACTTGGCTAATGTCATGTCTCCACTCCGTTTAAGGACACTGATGAAAAACATGCGTAAGACTCACGAAAAAGTGGTATCTTCTGTCTAACACAACGGTCCAGTGGCAGTTCCATCGCTGCAGTCAGCACACAAAACGTGATACCTCACCCTGTCGCTCAACCCAGTGCAACGTCGCAGGGGTAACATGACAACCCAGTTCTTAGAAGTTAACTTCTTCTTCTGTTTTTGTCTGATGGCTTTATCATATAACTTCAGTTACTTTTCTTAATGCCAATGGCCCTTCTGTTTACAAGCATAACTTTAAGCACGATTTTTGGTTCTTAAATACTGATAAAGTACTGGTAAACTGAGCGCTTGTGCTGGCAGGTGGGCTCAGATAAACTCGAAGTGACTTTTGAATGCATAGAAGTACCATTTATATCTCCGAAAAAAAAAAAAAACCATAATTCACCCATGGAAATATAATTCGCTGAAAAAAACTGAAAAATCTGTTTCGAGATATAAACACCAAAAAAGTCTGGCAAATTTTCAAGAAATACAAACTGAGAACTCCAACCTCGATTTATGTAGTATAAGTTTGTGTACAATTTCTGGCAGTAGGAAGTTGAAAGTGCGACCCTTTCGATGCGGTGTTCTCTGTGAATGGTCTGATAACTTCTTGTTAAACATGTGTCATATAAACTATTGGTTGAGGAGGCAATGTGATGATAAAAGTTCATTGTAAATCGAATTTAGTACTTTGGAATAATTTGAAATATTTTTGAATAATTTCGAATATAAGTGAGGGTATGTAGTTCAGGTTAAAGACAAATGCTTTTCCACAAAACGTGGCTATGTATAGAGGCTGAGATATTGCAACAAATTTTTTCACATGTTGCCAGTGTAATTTACTATACCTGGAAGTCTTACCAGTCTTAAATAACGGAGGGGGAATCATGGGGTACTAACAGTAAACTTAATTTTGTAGGCTGATACGTTGTCTAGAGTCTTTTGAATAATTGCATTCAGTCAAAAATAGGTTTGGTATCACAGTTGGACTTGATGCTGACATGTCAGACGCTTGCTGAATGCATGAAGCTTTCTGAGGTGTCCAGGTACATCCGTACTAGAGTGACGTCAGCATTTGATTACTGGAGGGGCAACGTGCAAAGCATTGCTGGCGAAACACAACAAAACGGCATGCGAAACATACACAAGAGCAGCAGCCTGGGCTATAACGCGAGCGTGGCCACTTCTTCCACGCTCCTTTGTGGTGCCTGATGACTAGGGCCCGGAAATTTAGGCACTAAAGAACCCCGAAATAGGCAGGCATCTAGGCTCTAAACTATATTGAAATAGGCGCTATAAAGCAAAAATAGGCGCTTTGAATAATACTCTTTATTCATATGTAACAAGATTTGTAAGTCAAGCACGGAGCGTACGCAGTCCTCAACTGAAGCAATAAAGCGCATTCTCATTTTTTCAAACTTGAAGCTCCTTCGGTTTTTGCTAACATTAGCTTTGTACTTTAAAAGGCTTCTTTTGACATCACGTGAAGTTAGTGGCGCGAACCTAAAACATGAGAGTTGACAAAGGCTTAGGCCTTCAGGTGATGTGGCTGTATCGTCTCCGCGTAGAAAGTCTCTGATTTGGGAAATTGTTTCTAGGCACCTATTTTTTTCTACCAATTGTTGCATCTTCGTAGAAGCAGTAGCACCCTTTCCTTCCAGTCCCCGAAGTGCTGCTGGTACTTCTGCCACTACCTTCAACGATTCATCTACTGAGAGTTCAGCCTTTTCCAACTTTGTCATCATTTCCGTCAATTTTGAGAAGTTTGCACTAATGTATGTCCGGTCACTTTCCAAACTCGTCTCTTGCTACACTTCGAGATAAACAGTTCGTTACACTGCGTTCAAGTTACAATTCGAGAAAAACGTTCAGCGAGACCCGCCCCTTTTGTGCGTGCATCGGCGCGCCTTTCACCATACATATAGACAGATGTCTCAAAATTGAAAAACGGCACCGAGGACCAGAGTGCCGGATTTTGGCGCTTATAGGCTTAAAATGCGGTTAAATAAGTAGTACTATTCCCCCAAAAATGACAAAAAGGCAGGCAAGTGCAAAAATCCCCCGTTTAGGCATTTATAGGCATGTTTAGGCAAATGCCTAAATTTCCGGGCCCTACTGATGACAAAGCGCCAGTTGTGGAGTGCCACCCCAAACGCAGTGGTCGCCGTTGGGTATGAAGGAATGAATAAATTTGTTTAGTATTTCTGAAGGAGGGCCCGAAGCCCATGAGTAGTGTGAGGACCTGGGAGCAGTTGGGTATCGGGTTCGCCAGACTGCGAGCCCCGTGATGGGTCCGGACACTGTCGTGAAGCAGAGGTACAAAAATGAGACCATGCCTTTAGATGCCCCAGCGGCGGGCCATGCTGCACGTGATGCGGTTGCGCGGGCTGGCTTTGAGCCTGTTGTTTAATTTCAGGTGTGAAGCTCAGCCAAGATGGCTGCTGCGGTGACTCAGTCCCGGCCGCGGCGGTTGAATTTCTGTGGTTGAATTCTAGGTGCCCGTGTACTGTGCAATGTCAGTGCATGTTAAAGAACCCCAGGTGGTCAAAATTTCCAGAGCCCTTCACTATGGCATCTCTCATAGCCTGAGTTGCTTTGGGACGTTGAACCTCATAAACTGAACGAAACCATCTATTTTTTATTGCTTTTGTTTATATTTGTTTTTATCTATACATACTGCGGTATTGTTCAAGATCATAGCATGGTGGGTGCATGTACAGAAATACACATACAAAAAGACAAAAACCAATACCAACAACATGAATGTGCTGTACATGGAGTGGGTGTTCTAGAAAGACAGTAACTGGTCCATCTTCTGTTCGCTTCTCTTTTTTTTCTTTGCAGATGGGGAGGAGTTGAAACGCAAAATGTTCAGCTGTGTGCTTGTGGTGGGAGGGGGCTGCATGTTCCCTGGCATCGATACTTGGCTGCAGAATCGCCTGTCTGTCCAGATCCCCATCATGTACCGAACGGAGCAGATGGAAATCATTACCAGGCCAAGGGTAGCGAGGCTTCTTATTTTCCAGTGATGTGCACGGTTTGGTCGGTATGTTGTACTATGTCCTTGCAACCGTGGCCTGCAAGGTCACGCTTTCAAAATTTGTAGACCTTTGCATTGGGCGAGGGAGTTGTCAGAACACCTCCTCTCTTGACTTGCCAACCAGTTCAGACTGCTGCTTTCATCGTGCTATTGTTGACTGCACACAACAGTCCGGTGAGCAGTACGGCAATACCTGGGAGCCCTTATTGCAAAGGCCTTTACTTTGAAACATTTAATTTTTGTGTTTGCTTTTTGGCTATCTATTTTGAGTGGAGGTTGTTGCAGTTTACCATTATTCTGCATTTCGAGTAGCCCATAGTGTTCTGATCATGCTGCAGCTATGCTTCTAGGAGTGAACTGTTATCTTATTGACTCAATTATCCAATTGGGAAGGTCTCTGGGGCTTTAATTGCAAGAGCATTGGAGATGTTGCATCATCCTAGCCTGGTTTGGCGTTGAGTTTTTAATTGTAGCATTAAAAATTCAGAAAGGCCCGGCTTGTACTGTATACACAGCAAGAGGTGAAATATAATGCATGCTGTGCTGTAGTACAGGTTTCTTTATTATATATTGTTGTGCCTGCAGGTATCTCTCTACATGCTAAATGCGACTTGATTAGTTCTGAAAAGATTCCAGAAGTCAAGATCTGGCACTTCAAAGACATTTTAAAGTGCTGTATTTCCTGTGAAGTATAGCCATCATAAAGTGGCTGCACATTGCAGCATTGCATAGGCTTGGTATCTACTATCTGGCACTTGAGCAATTTGAATGAAATGATCTCTAGTGATGCCATATCCACTTCAAGCTCTAATTAATATCTAAAGAGAGGAAAATATTAAAGATTTATGAATTTTGAAGGAGCACGTTAAGATTGCACTGGAAAATTTTCTGTTTTCCCACATGCTTAATGATTTCACTTTTGTTCAGACCTCATAACTTCACATCGGATGCCAGCTCTAGTTTCACGGTTTCAGTCACACTTCTTTTGATTGATTCTCATCATAAGAAGATGTGATATAATTAAATCAGCGCATTTTATGCATTTTAGGCATTTTAAAGCACCATTGATTGCAAGACAAAAAAAATTAAAATGCACATTCACGGATCTGTACAAGAGCTGCCGTGTGGGCTCCCATCTTAAAAACGATTTTATTTTTTTGCATTTATGCCACATGCCCAGCTTGAAATGTTTCTACAAAACATTGCATATGTCAGCACTTTCTTGTCAGTGTCTATATTTAGGGGAATCACAGCAGATGTAGCAGTGCTCAGATGACTTAATTGTACGAAGGCAGATGCAGCACCGGAAGGGAATATTCAAGCAGAAGTCGACGGTAACTCAGTAATAGGTGAAAAGTGAAGGCCAGTGCTTGTAGCTGTAATATTGACACACATAAATAGCTTCATCTCAGTGCTTTTTTTCTTTTAGGACATGGATCCGCGGATCACTACGTGGAAAGGTGCATCTATCATGAGTTGCCTAGACTCCGCTCAGGAGCTCTGGATTCGCCAGGCTGAGTGGCAGCGATATGGTGTCCGTCTTCTTCGAGAAAGGGCACCCTTCAATTGGTAGCATGAGCTTCGTTGTATGCGAGGAGACCACTGAGATGTCAACATTCAGATGGAAAAGCACGGCTTTGTGTGGACAGAGGTCTGATCAGTTTGCAAAGTGTTCTGGACACTGTTAGCAATGTTTGGTGTTTTATCATATTGGCTGGTGTGCCTTGAAGTGTGCATCCTCGTGACCACCTGACTGAACAAAGTGTATAGGCGCTGGTAGTACAGTGCCCATCAAACAAACCTGGGACATTCAAAAACTGTGTCTTGTCTTTGGTTTCAGTGCATCATTGTGTGATAAAGAGTCCTCACTGCTTTCACCCCATACTTTCTGTTGTGTTTGCAATTTTTCATGATGGCATGATCATATAGCGTTGTATAATGCAGATGTGACTTTAATTGTCTGTATGATATTTTGCTGAAATTAAAATTCTATGGCAAAGATTTGTGTAATGCAACTTATTGTGTTTGTTGCTACAGAGCACTTCAATATAGCGTTGCTATATGGACTCCTGGCCCCACGGTGCTTTCTGTGCATGTGCTGTTGGCAGCTCGTGGAAGTAGTATATGATCACTCTATGCTAGAATTAATACTTGAAAGCTCGTTAATTTTACACCTTTCAAATTCAAATTTTTGGATGGTTGAAAGTGCCTGCCAGAATCTGTTAAGCGAATTTAACTCCACCAATAAAACCTCTTGCTACTGCATACGCAAGTTGGTTTGAACTGCATACCATCAGAACAACGTTCCTGGCAAAGCGCTAAGTTGCCAAGAGCGAACTTCCTGATGAAGTTGCTTCTGGAGCATTGCCGCGGTGAATCCTGAACCGCTGAAGAAGTTGGCATCAGCCATGACATGAGTTCTCCATGGCATGAGATGAAGCAGGCATTGAAGATGTGCCATGAATTGTCTTTAGCCTCAGTTTGCCGTTCACTTTTGGCTTGTGGTCGTATTTCTTTGTGTTATTTAGTAGGCATATCTTGTGCACATGCCACAGTGTTACCATCTCAAGGAGTAACACGCCAGTGTACTGAAAACGTTGGTGATTTCATGGTAGGAATCGTGATATCACAAGCCAGCAGGCATACCGCAGAAAGCGCTGCCAGTGCAGATTTGTTAGAGGAGGACGGTGAAGGATGCCTGCGAAGCTGAAAGCATTGACAAAGAAGGAAAAAATGTGAGATTGTGGTGACTACAGCAAAACCTCCTCAGTTCGGCCTTGAAGAAGCCAGGAAAACTGTTCTAATTATCCGACAGTTCGAATTATCGAATGGCCCTGAAAAAAATATTGCCAAAAACCGTTTATGTCGCAGTAATTTTATCTAATGGACGCCTGGACGATGGTTGCCCTGCATTTTAGGTGGAAACCAAGCGACAACGACGATTTTTTGCGGTTTTGTCAAGTGCTTTGCTTTACAATCACTCTCGGTAATGTCGAAAAATTGCTGCAGAATCGTAAAGGCATCCGCGGCCATTTTCGTATTGCGATGCTGTAGCAGTGATGCATGCCACTTCACGAACGGCCCCATCGCGTTTTGAGGATGGTTCGCCTGACGGGCTGCGAATAGCGCGTTTCGACGAACTGGAAGAACGCAAGACTCGCCTCGATGCAAGCGAGGGAAATATGCGTAGGCGTTAGAACGACACGACGTCATCCCAAAATAAAAGACCAGTGACGCGCCAAGCAGCGCCCGAAACGGCGCGAGTGGCTGATGCAAGCGCCCGATGGCAGCTGCGGGATGTCGTGAAGAAGCGAAACCGAAACTATGCAACTGAGCTGAATTCCGGCAATGAAGCACTGCCGTTCGTCATCTTCCCTGCCATAGCGCGCACGCCTGAGGTGCGCGGTTACCACTGTTTCATGCAATTTAGGTTCGGGGAGGTCTATTTGGATAATCGCAAGCTGCACGAGCCGTACCTGGACGTTACCCCCCTTCATAATTAACCGGTGCTAGCCCGCCATGTCCGAATTAACGAGCGTTCGACGCCATAGATTTACATGGGCGTCGGCCGGAACCGCGCTCCTAGTTCGAATTAACCAAATTTCCGAATTAATTAAGGGCGGTCGAATTAACGGGATTTCACTGACCGTCGATGAACAAAAGCCGAAAAATATTTCACTCGGCTGCTCCATTATTGTGGTGAAGGCAGCTGATTTGGCAGTGTTGAGAGCCACCAACTTCTTCCCTCCAAAGGGACATCACAAATCACGACGACATAACTGAAGACGGCGCGGAGGAAGAAACAAAATGTCGTTATAACTAGTAGTGTTCGATGCAGACATTGGGTGTCATGCGTCTGTTCAATTTCAGTTATGATCAAGATTCCTTTCTCCACTTTGGAGAGCTGGAGTATGGTGATAGTGGTAGGCATCGGTTAAAAATTTAAATTTGCGTACTGCCATCAAGAAAATTTGAGGGGCGCTAAATTTCATCGCGCGTTTAAATGCGCGTTTAATCATTAGAAACCTCTGTGCCCTATGTAGCGGTTGGTGCTGCTGCGAAGTTTCTGGGCAGACTATGCTTTGTCGGCCCCGCCGCGGTGGCTCAGTGGTTATGGCACTCGGCTGCTGTCCCGAGAGACGAGGGTTCGATCCCGGCCGCGGCGGCTGAATTTCGATGAAGGCGAAATTCCAGAGGCCCGTGTGCTGTGCGTTGTCAGTGCACGTTAAAGAACCCCAGGTGGTCGAAATTTCCGGAGCCCTTCACTACGGCGTCCCTCATAGCCTGAGTTGCTTCGGGACGTTAAACCCCAATAAACCAATGCTTTGTCGGAACGCTACCACTTTTTTCTCGGTCATACAGCTACCTAGTCAGATGTGGCATTTATGTGGACTTGCAGATTAGTGCCAGGAGGCAGAGAGGGGACTTAAGGTTGCAGCACTTTTTTTTTTTTTGGGGGGGGGGGGGGCACTATTTTTCTCGTAGCAGTCACCGTCCAGCCTCTCCCTCCTCTTGCCCACAAGTGTTGAGGATGATTTGGTTTGGTTTATGGGCTTTAACGTCGCAAAGCGGCTCAGGCTATGACGTATGTCGCAGTAAGGACTCCGGATAATTGCAACAACATTTGGTCCTTCAACGTGCACTGATAATGCACAGTAATGGGGCGCTTCTAGCATTCCACCTCCATCAAAATGCGATCGCTGCAGCCGGGATCGAACCCGCGTCTTTCGGCTCAGCGGCCGAGCACCATAACCACTAAGCAGTGTTGTAGGCGTTACCGAAAAAAAGTAACTAAATACGTTACTCGTTACGCTAAGAGAAAAAGAACGCGTTACCGCCCTACGTTACCTACAAAAAAAGTTAATGCGTTACCTGTTACCGTTACCGAAAAAAAGTATCGCACGTTACTTTGCCGTTACTCCATGGCCATCAGTTTTAATCAGTGAGTCTTTGCTGTAACTGTAACCAGTAACTCATCTTCTCTGCAAGGCTTGTTTTCCAACCAAAAGATCTCAAACCCTGAAGACACGCTCATATTCTTCTAGCGCATGAAAACTCCGGATGGCCGCACTCTGCTTGCAACAGAGTCTAGGCAGGAAAAGGAGGGAGGCCGTCCTTAGTCACAGTGCTGTGGGGAGTGCGTTGTTCCTTGTTCTGGCTAGGGGAGAAAGGGGGGGGGGGGGGGGGGGGTGGGGGGGGGGGTATGATTAGGAAAGAAGAAAGTTGGAGTGGCAGTGTAGTTGAGCAGAAAATTTTTAGAAAGTTTAGTATGAGGTAGCTCACTACTGCCGGCACAGGAACAAAGGCCCATTTCCTTCTTTTTTCCTCTACTTCGGTGCTACAGCCGGTTGACTGCAAACCCCTTTTCTGTGCTGTATCATTGTACTCTTTCGACGGCTCTCTTGGGGGCATCTTGAAGTAAACTGGCGACATTCCTGAGTTTACTCAGAAGAGGGAACCGCTTCCATAAAGAATGCGAGAGTGTCGCCTGTGAAAGAGATCTTTTGGTTGGAAAACGAGCTTATGCAGAAACTGACTTACAGATTTCTGCATATGGTCCATTGGTGGCTCAGCATGAGTCCACTCTAGAGAGTTGTGTGTGAGTGGTTTGGGGGTGAAGACAAGTGTGTGAATGCGTGTTCGTGCATTTGTTTAGTTGAGTGCGTCGTCAAGGGCAGGCATTTACTGGCATGCATGCGAGCCGCAACAAGGGTCGTCGAGAGCACCTGTAGATTTTGTTTATTTGCAACATAATTTTCGGCGTTTTTTTTTTCTGAAAAAGAGGCGCAGAGGGACGATTGAAATAGAAAGTAACTAGTAACGTGACACCTCACGTTACCGGAAAATGTTAACGTAAATACGTTACCCGTTACAGTTCCGAAATGGTAACGAGTACGTTACTAAGTTACCGAAAAAAGTAACGCGTTACCGGTAACGCCGTTACTTGTAACGCGTTACCGACAAGACTACCACTAAGCCACCCCAACGTCTAGAGAATAATAAGCGCCACACACCACCCACCCTGACCCTTCAGAAGAATTCTGTCGCGTGTGTCAAACCTCGATCGGCTTAGAGTATAAGCATTCATTAGGGCAAAAGCATCAAAGTAATCATCGATGATAAATCCAACTGCTTCGTCGGAATTGCCGCATGACATGTCTGATCGTCCCGTAATTTTTTCGCCCATTTCGGTGCCACTAAAAACCTCCGGCCTCCTCCCCTCCCCCCTCTTCTTTTCCCTCCCCATTCAGCATGAGTGTGTGCAACCGTGCAACATGTATGCGCAGTACGAGCGTACACGAGCTAGGCACTCGAACGATTATCACAGCAGTCGAGTCACTTGCCGAGATACCACGTGCGACGTGAAGTTCTCCTAACCACTAACGCGCGGGACACCCACTCTCCATCCGGAGGGACATGCTAGCATCGCAGCCCAGCATGCGCACACTCGGTGTCGCGTGTACGGTTCTTGGAAATACCCTCGCGCCGCTTCGTCTAGCCGGTTTCCCCGCAGTCTGACCGCAATTCGAGATAGGATGGCGGGGTTGATGACGAATACTAACAGTTGCACTACGTCCCCTGGATTGCATGTGTTGCCTCAGATCTGTAGCTGCGAGACATACGTTTGTGCTGTAGATAACTACGTTCTGCAACTTGCGAGAAATAGTCTAGGGTGCGATACTACGTTAGTCAGTCGCTAGCAGGAGTAACGTTCACGTCTTCGCTGAGTCCGTGTTGGTTCGCGCCATTATCGTGCTGGAATTTATCCTTGTCAGCGCTCATTAGGCGTTTTAAATCATCATTTGACATTGTGACGTGGCACATGTGATGGTATTGGACAGGGCATGAAATAACAACACCGTTTCTCTTCCTAGAGCGTGAAATTTTCTATGGCTGGGGGCGATCCCCTCCCCTTGCTAACATTTACAGAGCGCCCCCCCCCCCCCCCCCCCCCCCCCCCCCCCCCCCCTCAACCACATTCGCAAACTGCTTGCACTCTATGAGATAATATATCTGACAAACGCCTCAATTTTAGTATGTTCTAAATGTGAAGTTGGTATAATAGCTCTATGTGTGAAGCACAATGGGGCTGACCTAGCTGGCTCTGTAGCAAAATCGTAAAGCAAGTTGTTTGCCCATTCTTCTTTAATGCAGTGAATCCCTCTTGTGCACATTTGAATAGTGCAAAATAAGAAAATATCAAGAAGATATAAAATATATTTTAAAAACTTCGAATACATAAATAACAAAAACAAACTAGAAGCCCCTTTCCCACTAAAAAAAGTTCCGGAGTAGCTGTAGCTCAGGATGGTGTTTTGAAAGCACAACAACCGTTTCATTCACTAGTTAAATTAGTCGAGAAAGTGCGCACAAACACAGCACTGCGGAGGCTTGCTGCGGTGTGGTGCGCCGCCATTTCTATGCTTGGCGTGCGAGTCTCCTATGCGCAGCAGCTGGAGACTGGTGTTCTTTTCTTCCCGGGGATGGAGCCACGAGTCGCGGGATGAGGGGAGTGGAGGAACATGTTTTGCAGTGCACGCCGTTCTGGCTTAGGTCTGGCTTGGCTTAGGTCGCTGCAGCCGTCACAGCGCTGTAAACGACTTGTGACATGGAATATTCAAACAATTGTAATTCTCAAACAATTGTCGCGCCGAACACACCATTCACGAATTCATTTGCTGGAACCCATTTTTGCAAAGACTGACTCATTCAAGCACAGTTTTTTTCCACGGACTGTTTCCGACTGGAACTCTCTTCCCGAGGCCATTTTCCAGTCCTCAAATTTTAGTAAAGCTCTTGAGAAGCATTTTCTCGAGTGAATGAGCGTTGTATTTCGTTATTCTGCTCATTGTTTGTAACCCCATGTATTTTCTTAGTATTTGTCATTTTCAATGCCTTGTATAGCCCCTCCTGCATGGGCCAATCTATTGGCCTGCAGTATTATGAAATAAATAAATAAATAAATAAATATAAATAAGAGTAGTTTACGGACTGCACTTCTACGACGAAAGAACGACTCCACTTGGTGAAATAACGAGCGGTGCTCTCGGTGCATACTGTGTTGCTGACTGTGCGACTTGATTCATGCATTTGTGATGACCACACCAGAGCCATATATTGGAATAGGCTCTGTCCCACACCACAAGTTCTAGGCGACAGGTGGACAGATTTTGGGCAAGAACTTTACCTGTGGCAGCGGTGCGTCAGCTTCGATTGCGTTAGTGTTTATTACAGGTGATTACTGTCACAAATTTCGTGAAAACGATACAAACCGTAACCAATCATTCATTCCCTTGTAGGAGAGCCGTTCGAAAGTTAATGAAGGAAACCCGCAATCTAGAAGAAAAACTGCCATCGAGACACAGCTATATGCTAATGAGAAAAACTTACTTCACTAAGATCTTTACGCGTTATTTGGTTACCTGTAATATAATGCGCAAGCGCAGGCTATCTATGGTAAGGTAACCTCTCTTGAAGACAAGAATCTTACTGGTTGAGGACTCGCGTGGAACGTGTGGCGCTGTTCTCCACGAAGCAAACCAAACAAAACGATCCTGGCGTTAAAAGTCTGCGAAGAATTAAGTTTTTTTTGTTTATTTTAACCTAAGTGACACGAGTTCGCAAAAATAGTGAAAACACGTTTACCTTTCTACTTCCACATAGTCACTCTTTTCCCACATCTTGTGGTGTACTCGGTGCTCTTTGAATAACAAATAAGAGGGTGGGAGGGAAGGAGGGAAGGAAGGAAAGGAGGAAGGGAGGGAGTGAGAGAGGGAGGGAGGGAGAGAGGAATGGAGGGCATAGTCGATAGCCGGGTGCTTATCCTCACGCGTGTTAGGGCTGGTTTTGATTTACATAGCGCCGCCGGGTCTAGCTCTTGCCAGACCCGATAGTGATTCATGCTGGGAGTTACAGTGCTGATGCTGCTAGATTCTGACTCACCCCAGAATATCACACTCTGGACAGCCGTGCGCGTTCTCGCCTTACATCGGCAAGAGACCGAGTGCGTCAGGCTGCGCTGCTTGTGCCTGTCAGCGTTTCTGACGGCCGGTTCTTCCAAGCAGCCTAAACACACTGGGTTTTCCATCTAACCGGCGGCATTAGTCGTCAAGTATTCGATTACATAGCGCTCATTCTTCTGTACGCGAAATTATGTAACCCATCTGCAGTAGGGCCAAGATAGAAACTTTTGCACGGCCGGCTGCAACTCCACCTTCCCTTCTTATTTTTCCTTCAACCGCGAGGTCCTCTCTTTTCTAAAAAGAAAAAAAGAAATATTTTTCCTCTGATTTGAACACATTGAAGATATAAATGGAGCGCAAGTCGGTACTTGGCTTCGGCAGTAATATTCTTCACGACAAATTAAATATTACTACGATCTACTCCTGTCAATCATTTTTGAAAATACCCTGTCGTGGGATGTTCATATTGATACCCTTCTAAAAAATTATCCTTATCAAGTGACAAAGAAATGCTCAGAATATAACCAACTCAGCCGAAACCACGGTTGTCATCCAGGCATTACGCTACCAGGGTGTAGAAGAAGCATGTGTAGAGGTCTCGGAAAATACCTGCAGCAGCTGCACAGCCGTCATAGTCCTCCATAGAGAAAGTAATAAAATCCCAATCAAGAAAGATGTCAGGTAGGGAGACAAGATCGTTCCAGTACTATCCATCGCGTACTTACAGGAAGTAATCAGAGTTATAGATTGAGAAGAGTTGAAAATAAAAGTTAATGGAGAATACCTCACTAATTTCCGATTCGTTGATGAGATTGTCTTGCCGAGTAACTCAGGGGACGCATTGCAAAGCATGATCAATGACTTCAACAGGCAAAGCTGAATGGCAGGTCTAAAAATTAGTACGCAAAAAAAAAAAACAATGTTCAACAGACTCGGAAGGAAACGGTGGAGTGCTAGCTTTCGGCAGGTAGCTCTCAAATCAGCAACGGTAGTTCACTAGTATCCCTCAGTAGGAAACTATATGTATATAACAGCTGTACCTTACTGGTACTCGCCAATTGGACAGAAATGTGGAGGTTAACGAAGAGGGTTGAACTTAAACTGAGGACAAATCAGCGAGTTATGGAAAGGAAAATGTTAGGTGTAACGTTGAGGGACAGGAAGAGAGCAGAGTGGTTTAGGGAGAAAACGCGAGTTCATGACATCCTTGTATAAATAAAGAAGAAGAAATGGGCTTGGGCAGGGCATGCAATGCGAAGGCAAGATAACCGCTTGTGGTTGCGGGTAACAGGCTGGATTACAAGGGAGGGCAAGTGAAACAGGTGGCTTCAGAAGACCGAGTTAGAGAGGTATGGGAGAGACCATTGCGCTACAGGGGGCGTAGTCTGCGAGGTGATGATGATGATGATTAGGAGGCAAAGTTTTTCGCAAACTCACGTGTCTCTTAGCCATATTCTGATGTTAATCTTTAATATCTTTCATGTCCACGACCTAATACTGTCATCTAGTGTGCGCATAGACTGCTCATATTTAAAAAAAAGGAAGTTCCCAACAGCTACCCAAATTTTGCCAACGCATTATCACACAGGTGAATTATTCATGAAGCATATCGTTATGCTGGGGACGGAAAACTACGGCTACTGCCTTGATATCCTTCAAACGAATAACTAAACACCACCCTAGCCCTCAGAAGGCAGCTAAACTGGAACATAAAGATGTATCTCATAAACCAGCCGTCTTGAATTAGGAAAAGCGGAAAGAGGCAAAACAAAGTACGCCCTGCGAATGTTACAAAATTTTTTATTTTGTATCAAGCGTACTGAGCAAAGTTCATAATAAAACAGTTGAACAACATAACATTTAATTCAAACACTGCGCGGTCTTGTAAAAATTGTACTTGCGGCCATTCTTTTCTTCATCATAATTATATGTGCGTGCATATTTCCGCACAGTTGAAATCTTGGCGTTCAAAATATAAAGTTGGTGTCACCGCTTCCTTTTTTTCATGCAGCGAACCTGCCAAACTTTTGTTTTTCGCACGCCAAAAGGATGTTATTTTATATCTGTTTGCATTATCAGTGCAACCAGTGGGGGCTTCGACCTATGTTAAGCTAACTCGTCGGCAGCCGTTTCTGCAGACCTGCAACATCACATTTTAGGATTCCGATAAAGTCATACTGTGTTTCATGCGTACTAGTTATCTACGAGCACGGGTCTAAAAAATCTGAAATCTGCGGAAGAAGGAGAAGACGATGTTAGCTGCAGGCGGACCTCTCCTTGCAAGGGCATACCGGCAACCCTGAGTGATTCCATGAACTACTGTATCAATCTTCTAGAGGACCCAAGGGAGTCATCCACGAATTCCGTGAACGTGGTCCCACGCGAGACGCAACAGCTTCTCGCACGCTGCACGCGACTGCGCATCGAAGTCGCGGGGCTGTTTCCACGTGGCGTGGCGTCTTCGTTTTAGCGTTGTGAGACGTTTTATCTATCGGGTCAAAAAGTGATAGGGCGTGTTCTCTTTTGACGGGGCACCCGAAAGGAAGGGAGCAAGCGGCTCTCGGAAAGTGTTCGGTGGCGCCTGTTTGCAGCCTTGTGCTTGGGGATCGCTTAGTCAGAAGGAGGTCCAGATAGGGCGAGTGGACGCAGATAAGTTGCTCGTATCCTCCAGAGAACTTCTCAGCGTGAAAATTTTTGAAGCCAGTCGAAGAGGAGACTCAGCAGCGGACACGACCCGAGGTGAATTTTTTCTTCTGTGCTGGGGCTGTGTAACAGTTTGATGCCTGTTAGCTTTTATAACAAGGACGACTTTATTTTGGTTCTTGTTGTCGTTAGCACCAAATGATTTAAAGTAGTGCAGTATACAAGAGGCTGTCTTTTCCCGTGACTTCCTCGAATTTAAAATCGCACACTGCTTGAACCTGTCATGCAGTTAGGTGATGTTTTGTTAAATATACATGTGTGCAATTAATATAAATTTAGTAAAGTTTTTTTTTTCTCTAAAGTTTTTGTTCACACTGTCTCGGCTAGAAGAGCGGGTGGCATGCTGCCAGAAGCGGATTTAAGGGGGAAAAGGGTGTAGTGGGGGAAAGGTTAATCGCCTCTTCCAAGCGAGAACTTTGTGTGAGAGAACCACAATTGCTCAAATCTTTTTTAAGGCAAAAGTTCAAGAAATGCGTTGTGCAGATGGAGCTGCTTTCCGCCCTGTCTTTCCCGCCTCCAAGAAGGGTTCATAACTCCATGCTTGCATGCTGCGTGTCTTTACAGCTAAAGGTCGTGTCTTACTCGCCATCTTCGATTTATTTTACCTCACTGCGTTTTATTTCTCACTTATCTCTTTTCGCATCTTCCATGGTATTCCGCTGCGCAGTTCCCAGGAAAGGACGTTCCCAGGAATAGCAATTTTGAAATTACGTTTATGCGATAAGTTTTCGATATGGAGAAGCTTACGAGCAAATAGTCGTCACCGGAATGCTGGCCAAACTTGAGACCTTGAGTTTTGCTGGGACACATGCGCCATCGTCCCTCTCAGCGCATGGCCGCCTGAGGCTTATCGCTCACGATAGTCTTTGAATGAGTCGCCGTTAAGTACAAACTAGTTTGAGGCATTCACTGAGCCAAGATAAAGTAAAAAAAAAAAATCTGTGCCATATTTTTGTCTCATTTTCACAAAACATGAGTAAGACGCAGGCGGTCTCATTAAGCATGACCGTTCTTAGTACTCTGCCTCAGTTTTCACTGTTCACTTCCACGATTTTTTTTTTAAAATGCGTTTATTCTTCTTTCCACAACGAGACGACTCAGTCGACCAAAAAGTGGACGGGAGAGCAGAAGAAGTCCAGTACGGGTACCACTTAATATAACAAGAGCTTGATTCTACCGCATCAGCCAAATGTAGAGAAAATGCAAGTAAGACAATGACCAGTATGCCGTATGCCAAAAGAAAGTAGCCACTACGAAAATATGGCCATATGAAGCTGTCATTTCCCTTACTTTTACCGTCGAAACCTTTCAACAAAGTCTTTATCAGTATCGAACACGGTCCGTATGCCCTCGCCATGAATATAGTCAGGTGCGGTTAGAAGGAACACAGCTAATACCACCTGCACAAGACAGACGTGAGACAGAAGTGTTCACATTCATCGAAGGCGGCCGATATGCGACACCGCTAGGACGGTATCTGTGTCCTCTTACACACATCTTTAGCGAACGTTTTCCTTTTCACAGGTAAGCACCCGAACCAGCCCAAGCAGACCTCGTGTATGATCTTATAACTTGGACTCTTAATCCGTCGCGCCGATCTGACGAACACATCAAATGTCGGTCGTACATTCTTCGAGCAGAGCCGCATATCTTAAGCGAAATATCTGAATTCTTAGTGATGGGGCAGGATGTTGACTGTCTGTATTTTTACGATGACTGAAAACCATGCCAAACTTAATGAGGGTCGGCCTTGCAGGAGGGCCTGCTCTCCTGATTTTAGACTGTATGCTATAGCTCCGTGCTTATTGTGCAGACGAAGCACCCACAAGATGCAGCAGTACGGCCTCATCGCCCTTGCTGTGCTCAGCTGTGGTAAGTGGACGTTCCCGTAGATTCATCCCTACCATGACCTCACCTATCGCAACGGCTGCTTTGTCAGGAAGCACTGGCTCCAGTGTTTCTAACTAACTGTGCAGACATGTGCTTTCCCGTCGAACATTACTACAATCAGTCTAATGCTCATTTCCGTAAAAATAATTTTGAAAATAAATAATAACTCTAGTGCCACTAAGGTAACAAATACTTTCTGTTACACCCTTAATAAAATTTAAAAAATAGGAAGGCATTGAAAAGTTCTGATTATGGACGCTTTAAGCTATGCATTAAGAAGACTGTTTATGTGAAAAAGCAACACCCACATGAAGGCATTTTGAAATGTGTTTATTTTGCGATATGCGTAAAAATAAAAACGAAAGACAATGATTATTTTTCTTAATTTCTTTTTTTTTCGAGATACGTTTCATTCTCGGATAAACGGCAAACGCTTGACTAACTATATAGTCATAGACCGGGTTGCCTAACTGCGCAGCAGCGGAACTCTACACCGCTGAATTTTCAGAAATCGTAGCTCGTCAATCAGAGCGCGTGACAACGCGGTTTTCTTCTCTCACCTGCGCAGCGTCAGCTGGCACCGTCCCAGAAGCCAACCACTTCATTGATCTAGTACTAGAGCAACACCTGCCACCTCTGGTCAGGGGATCACACGCCCTCTATCCCGGGGCCCGGATCCCAGACTTCCACTTCAAGGTCAGTCCATTCACTTAAAGCAGGTACTATATAAGCACAACCCAATTCGGGTCAAAACCAATTTCCTGTCTTCATTGCTTCTAAACAGATACATTATTTCGCCAGTGCAATGACGCAAGCTCCGCGTAAACAAAAAAGAATGTCATTCTGGCCGCGGGGCATGTAACTTCCATGCGAAGAGAACCAGAAACATTAGTGGTGCCGAAAGCGGTTCTTCATCAGCGTTCTTGTGTGTCTCATTCAGATCCTAAAGACGGGCATCACCAACCGTGACCTGAAGGCTAACATTTCTGAAGGCTTCATCCACGGCTTTGACAACGGTGTGCACCGCTTGGGCAATTGCGACCCACCCATGCTGATCGACGGAAACACCACCGTCAACTGCGTGCTCAACATGACCGGCATCGGGGCCACGCTCACTGCAACGGTCTGTACACACCACAACGGTTCAATCTTTTGCGCTTTTAGAAGCCTCTCTTTTCTTTTCTATGCTTTTCTTTTCACGCTTTTGGCACTGAAGCTGCAATTATATTGCGGAGTTTGTCTGACGCAACAGGAGTCCTCGTAATATTTCGAAACCGAAAACTCCCACGTCCACCGGCTGGCCATAAAGAACGCTACCCATGTGTGCGCGATTCATGGGGGACACTTTAATCGGTAAATGGGCCGTCACGAGAGCACGCCGTCTGTTATACCTCGTGTCACGGGCCGGCACATTTTTATTTTTCGATTCTTTTTCCCAGTCCAAATGCAGCATTTGTATGAGGTCACGTGAATCACATGGGCTTGGGAGTGGACCCAGAGTAAAACTCCCAAATTAAGACGTACTCCTAGAACATAACGTTCAAAGAAAACCTCCCAGAGTGAAAGCAGTTGGAGTGTTGTTTTATTTTTTACTCTTACACCCCGTTTGCACTTTCCCTACTCCCGCAGACTAAGGGAGACAGCCTGGTGGGCACGATCAAGACCATCTGGGTCAACGTCACGCTGAAGAAGGAGACCGTGCTGCGAGTGGGCATCACGGCGCTGGCGGGAAGGACTGCCTCTCTTCAGACTTTTTTCATGGAGAAACTGAAGCTGAAGACCAAGTACGACAGCCACCTGAGCCTGAACGACGACCGCGAGGATCAGTTTGAAGAGCACATTGAGGAGAAGGTCAGGGACATCCTCATCTCGGCCGTCTACAACCCTTACAAGGACCTCTTCGCCAGAGCCGTCGAAATAGGCACACCTGCATTCCCACGCGCTTGAACATGCGACTGTCTATTTTTGTTTTCCGCGAAATGTCTCGCAAAGTGCCCAGTTCAAGGTTATTGTTGGATTTCTTTGAATAAGGGTGAAATAATAAAAAGCAAACTACGACACTGCTAAATTGTGTTGCTGAACATTCGCCTCTGTCATTTATTCTTTCTACTTATTCTGCTTCGTCTTAGTCACTTCTGAAAAGAGTATCTCGAACTGCTTTCAGGCTGTCATGGAGATAGGCGATACTGCCACAGGGTTTCTCCGATTGGGCAGTTCGCCGCAGCTATTACCATTTCGCAGGGCGATAAAAAACTTGCTGTCCAAACTTTAACAAAGTGAAGTGGAAAGAACCTAGGACCGAGGAGCACACCACATTGGCGTCAACGTTAAAAGATACACCCAACCTCCTGAGCACGTTTGGGAGGTAGGTAGAGGGCACTTCAAAATCTGATAACTGAAATTCACCCTTTTCTGTTGGATTTCAGAACCACATATCAGGTAATCTTTTGAAGCCGAAACTTTAAGGTAGGAGTAGACTTATGGAAAGGCGCGTATCGACGAAGGCATACGCACTGGCGCGGTTATCTTGTAAAGGTCGATTAGAAGAATCTTATCTCGGTAGCGTGTTCGGGCTCAGGTGAAATAGGGGAAGCATGAAGACTGAAAGGACTGCGGAGAAAAGAGAACCCAGTACAAACCAAGGTCATGCTAACATATAATTTATCTCCAAGATAACAAAATATCTATCAAGCTATTATAGCAACACAAGATGGTATGGTATGGCACGCAGTGTTTAACGTCCTAACGCTGCAGTATGCGAGGCGCCGTAGTGGCGGGCTCCCGATTAATTTCGACCACCTTGTGTTTTTTAACGTGACATGACACCGCACAGTACACGGGCTAGTTTGCTTTTCGCCTGTAATGGAATGCGGCCCCCGCGGCCGGAATTAGGTCCCATATCCTTGGGCTCAGAAGCCGAGAGATATAAGCAAGAAGGCACCATGGCAACACAAGACGCATATGACATTATACGTGCACTCATTAGTATACACACGAGTAATGTAATATAATTCATAAATTTGATTTTTTGTTTACTGTCTCTCCGGAAGCTAGAAACTCGAACACAACGCCGAACTCCGCATTGCGAGGTGAAGATCCAGAAAAAACGCCGGGCAAGCCATGCCACGGAAGGCATATGATTTAAAAATCCTGCATCTGTTATCGCGATGGCCATCGGTTGAATGGGGTAGGTTTTTTTTCCTACTGTTTTCATCCAGAAGAGCCTCTGACCTCGGCCCTGTTAATTTTTCTCTTATTTGGCGACCTGCGGTGAGCTGGCTATAGGCAGAGGTCGTTCTTTTTTAAAGACTAATTGCTAATGCGCAACCAAAAACTGAAGCCAAGTCACACTGCATCGCTGCCTCATTGCCATCGCTGAAGCAATGTGTACGTCGTGCCCTTGAAAGACCCGGCATGCACTACTCTTTCACCTTGACGAGCCAGCCCATTGCAGGAACGAAATCTCACAGAGGCGGGCACGTGTGGAGGCTTAATAGACGTTGCCAAGTAGATGTACAGCCTAGATTGCCTCGCAACCCCGTCTTTTAGCTCAGTGCAGCCTGACGACCATGTTTAACGTCTTTATAGAAAAGCAGACCTCACTTAAAATAAAGGAGGTTTAAAGGCTTAGTGAGTTCTGCTGCGGCTCTAAGATAATCGCATGAGCATTGACCGCAGTTAGCGGCGAGGCTAAACTTCCGCCAAGGGGTTGTTTTGGCGGGGGTGAACAGGAAGTCACATGACCTCCCTAACAGTACGCCTGCTTTACTCTATAATCACAACTGCAGTAGCGAAGGAAGTTGTCGTCTCCAGCTCTTGCAGCTTGTTTTTCTTCGCTAATAGCGTCTGTGGCGCCGACGTCCTGTTGACTTTGAACCCTCATGATGGAGTGCTTTTTGAAAACGCGCTTTGTTGGCTATATTTATTATTGCCTACCAACTGGCTTAGATAAAAATGAAATCAAGCTTTAACAAAGCTACTCGCATGATTTCCCGATTTTTGGCAAATTTGATTCCCCGATCGTAAGCCACTGATTTCAAATTACACATGAGCTTGGTTTTACGAAATATATTTATCCGTCCAGCCGACAGAACACTGAGGAGGAAGAAGGAAATCTATCAATAAACTTCTCTGGCAGTCAATAACTGCCGTGTGAGCTAAGGTAAAGTGAATGATGAGCTCCTCAACAGGGAGCTGCGGTGAACAATCAAAATCAGCAACACTATGACCTTACGTTAATCGCTAACAAAACAATCGGTCACGGTGTTTCCCTTATTATTTTGTCTCTTTGTAGACTCTGGATTCTTACCCTTAGATTGAAGCTGTGTCGTATTTTGGAGGTCCTGGACACTAGCTTGAACAGTCCCCTCTTAGTTCCAAGAATTTCAGAATTCTAGGAGATTCCATCAGGCTTGATTGTCGGCGAGTCCGTAAGAACCAAAGTTGCAGCGTGGATGCGGGCACAACAAATTTTTGACGACGTGAATATCGCCAGGGTCGCTGTCAGCGAGATATGTCAAATGACGACACGCATGTTCCCGAGGCAGGCTCATAAAGGGTGCGAGGGCGGGGGGGAGGACATGCCCTGAAATGAAACTGCCCCGTCCCCCTCCTCCCCCCTCCCCCCCAAAAAATAGTTACAAAATGTTAATTTGGGCCCCTCCTGAAAACAATTTACGGTTACGCGCCTGTCCTGAAGATTGGCATGCCGAAGCCTACACAGGTGGCGTATGCTGTCGACGGCCTTAGGAGGCCTGCCGTCTCCCACGAGGAAAGGGATCGGGCACTGGATGCATCCCAGCTAACGCACGGGTAATGTTCAAAGCCGCTGTTCAAAAAGAACACTTATGAAAACAATTACGAACTTATTTTAGTAGGAATCAAATGTTTCACCTATTCTGCACATTTTAATGCAGAAAGGTATTCTAAAGCTTCGTGCCAGGTGTTCACGGCACATTTTCGTTCTTACTGAGGAGCTCACGAACAAAGGGTTATGCCGGTACAGAGGGCAAAACACCTGTCTGGAACACGTTCTCAGTGTGTTTCGGGCGGAACACCAGATATCAGCGATAAAATTTGGTTAAATATGGTCTGTATGTAAGCATGTCCAGTTAAACTCATAGGATTTAATCATCATTTTCTGTCTTCCTTGTCTAAGTGGCTTTGGGAGCTACTTAACACAGAGTTCAATCGTTCTAGACAAGTATTTTGCCCTCTGTACATGCCCTACTTGGATATCACTAAGGCGCACCACGTCTTTATAGGGTAAGCTGCTTACAAGATCAAGCCTAGCGTGAATCTGTGTCATCCAGGCAAGCGTGGAAGAACAGGAAGCTGAAAAAGAGGAAGCGATATTTTTTCCCCAACAGCCGACTCTCTGCAAAGTCGAGGTGCCTGAAGAGTAACAAATGAATTGAAATTCCAAACGTCTGTATATGTATACGCGTGGCTGTCCATTCGGTGCAGGCACTACGATAGCATCGCAATCAGTGGGCTTTAGACGATATGGCAAGTAGGAAGTGCAATGGCTTAGCATACATTTCCGCAACAGTCCCACTCGCCCTTTCGGGGGGACGCCGCAAATTTTTGTGCTTTGCAGTTATACGAAATTCTAGTTTTTACGAAGACATTTCAGGGCCCTTAGGCTGCGCGAAGTCGGGTTTAACCTCTTCTCGCTCTTCCTCTCTTTTTTTACAGCAAGCTTTGAACCTCGAACAAATGTCTAGGTATCAGTCGCATGTGTACCTTTTTCTGTGACCAGCGTTACGTTTTCAGAAATTATAAAAAAGGGCCCGAAAGCGGAGCCGGTGTTCAGTCAAAATCTATGGAAGGTGAGGCTGTTGATGATGACGATGATGTCCCCAGGCTTAATGGCACATATCCACGGGGGGAGGGGGGATTGGGGTACATAGCGGAGGATGTTGGTTGGTTGGCCTCAAGTAGAATGGCACGTACCCACTACGGGGGACTGGCCAAGACACAGGCGGTGAACTGTTTGAATGATTTGATGCGGGCTGAATTTTTTCGTCTTCCACAACGCGCTATTCAAAACTGCACGCGGCGTACAAGGGACACACTGATGCGTTTGTATTGACATGCCCTTCTCTGCTGTAAAACATCTGAAGCTCCTAGCTCGAAACAGGGCGGCAAATCTTAAAAGGGGACTGAATTTGCGGCTTTTGAATAAACAAACGCTTATGAAGACCTGCCTCGTTGGGTCAGTGGCTATGGCGTTTGGCTGCTGATCATGAAGCCGCTGAATCGACCTCCAAAGCGGAGGCCGCATTTGGCAAAATGCAAAAATGTCTGCTTGCTGTGCGATGTCGGCGGACGTTAAGGAACCGTAGGTGGTCAAAGGTTTTCTGGAGGCTTCGGCGTTCCACGTATGAAGTTAAACAATTAAAGGTGCACTTAAGTCTCCTTACGTGCAGAAATGCGAAAGCATTTTGAGGTCCTTTGCCTTTTCTGCTACTTAGTAATGTAATTAGGCATTCAGCGGAATTAATTAGCTAAACCATTTAGTATATTAATTACCAGTTAATTGCCTTGTTTTTTTAATTGTTTACTTTATTTAGTAATTTGGTCACTTACACTTTCTATTCAAACATTATCAATCGTTACAAATCCATAATTACACTCTCACTGGATGATCGCCAGTTCATGAGGACACGCTCTGTTCACAGTCTGTGCTGACATATCTTGTCCACGCCACTCATGAGGCAAGAAATACTTTCGCATTAAAAACAATTTTGCTGCACCCAGTAGGTGCACCTAGCCTTTGATGCCATCTTCCACAGGTGAGTCGCATTCTCCGCCGCACTCGCGCGTGCCCGCCCACTCACTAGCCTCGACATGCCGCAATAACGTGAGCTCTGACTGTCAGTATGATGAAAAAGAAAAAAAGAAACAGCAAAAGAAACCGCTTGCTTTGCGCTTGCACGAAGTCGCCGAGGGGGTATTAAAACTGGTTTCCGATTGCCCACGGGTAGGGGCTCGCTCCAAAGGGTCGCGCACCGCTTATTATGCGCGGCGCCCTCCCGGATAAGATAAGAGACAAAGAAAAAAGGTCGCCTCTACGTGGAGGCGCACACCGTCAGCGGGGCGGTTTCCCGTTTCAGTCGGACGGAACCGCTTGCCGGAGTCAGCTGGAAAAAAGGTAAGCCCAGCGCCGCGCCACCGCGAAGGAGGCTTCGTCGCCGTCTTTCGCCGTGTTTACGCGTGCGGTCCGTAAATCCAAGGCTGTGTTTTCCGAAGAGCTAAATCGAGCACGAAAAGAGTAGTTCGTGTGTATCGTGAAGGCTTTATTTTCTTCAGTGTGCTCGTGTTCGTTCTCACCCTTAGCTTTGATCGAAGCAGGACGTCTCTAACGACGTGCCAAATTTCGGGGCGAGGTAAAGAGATACTCCTCCTTAGCAGCTCCTCGTGATAAGAAGGGTGCAGACACAACACGCCGACGTCCGGTGTCGCCTCCACCGTCATCGCTGTCAGAGGACATACGAGCACAAGATGTAGCGTACTTTTTCTTAATTTCTTAAGTGAAAGAGAAGCAAACAGATAAGGCAATGGAGGTTTGAAGACTGTGAGTTGTTGTGAAGGAACTCAGTCTTTCTTTTTATCTGACAGATGACATCTGACGAATGTATTTACATTCGCTGTGCAAATCTCGTCACGCCAATAAGATCATAGTGGTGACGGCAAGAAATTAACTAAAGTAAGACCGGACGACATTTTTATGCCGATGAGCAGCTTAGGTCGGCTTGTTGCATACTTCGCGATTCCAGTTCGATAGGCAGCAGAAATAGTGACCTATGATTACACATGTCCGGCTTTCTAGGACATCACTTTTAATTGTGAGGCAACTCTGGAATGTTGTAAGACGCCGTTATGAATACAATTGATGGGAACTGTCTAAATCTGCGAGGCTTAGCAAAATATTGCTTTTGAAGTATGCCCTGCGATCGCAGCAAATAATTAGACTGGCTTAAAAAGCCAATGAGATCTGTTTTTGACAATAAATAGCGGAAAACTACTATTATCTCGAGGAGAAATCTCCAGATATGGAAGAAAACTGCGTTCGTAAACAACTACCAGCTGACTGTGTGTGAAACTACCAGTTCCACAGACAAAATATATCTCGTTTTAACAGCAAATTATGGCGAAAGCCTTTGTCGGAGCATCATAATAATATGGCATTGCTTTTCTGGTAATAGAGTTTTTGATAAGCGGGGGATCATAAAACGATAGCGAACGTCGACTAGCAGATGGGACGGATACTAAATAGGCACTGTGCGGATGGATTGATTCAACTATCAATCATGACAGCAAACTAGGTCAGCGCTGCTGCATGCTTGCGTTTTCCTGTTACTGTCAGTCTTGAAAAGAAAAGACAGGTAGAGCGGTGTTCTAAAGAGTGACTGATTATACCTTTCAGGTTCCCAATTATCAAGATGTCTAAATACTACGTGATTTTCGCTGCCGTCGTGGCCTGTGGTAAGTACTTCATCTAGTTTACCCTTAATCCGATGACGCCTTAGCAATTAAAATTATCATGACTACTGGGCTTTGTACTGAAATTACTCCGATGCCTTTTTGAATAACACCATATTAGTACTCACCACGTATTCAGAGACATTTTTTATTGCAGACAGTTTTTGAAGAAGCCTTCAAAATTATAAGAATGATAAGAACTGTGCCTGGTACTCCGGGTAGATTCCAGATTATTGGGTGCCGACTTCTAGCTTACGCTTGCTTGCTTAATCTTTTGAATAGAACTTCGTTTGCAGCTTTCAAAAGTAGCATGCAGCGAAATTGTAATACACTTAAAATTTTCCCAGAAGAAAATTTTCTAAAAAAACTTGGCAAGGAACCGGTCGCGGAGCTAAACATGCATGTACATCAGTGAATTCATCTTTTTCTCCTCTTGCAGCCTCGGCGGCAATCATAATGGACTCCAACGTGTTCATGGATTCGGTTTTGCAGCAGAAGATGCCGTCTCTGGTTAGGGGAAACACTAAGCTCTACCCCTTTGCTCCCATCCCAGATTTTCACTTTAAGGTGAGTCTGAACACTATTCGCGCGGTAAGTTTTAAGAACAAAAAAAAAATATTGCTCGCTTGAACGTGGAAATGTGACAATAAGAAAATGCTAATTCAGTAACTCATCTCCCGTAAGATCGCTGAGGAACATTTGACCAGCATTATTGGGGCTTGGGCAGACAGCATGCAACGGAAAATTTGCATAGGCGGTGTTGCGGGGCTGACTGCGAAGCCCGGTATTTCAGTTTTCTGGTTCTCATTGCTCGCCGTTTTTCACAAGGTAATTCGTTGTAGATTTCGCACGCATTATAATTTTTACGCGTTCTTAAGAAAAAGGTGAGAGACAAGGTAAAGGATCTATCTACATTTAGTGCTTAAACATTTGCGTAGAACTTTTAAAACAGCAATGCTTTGCATCTAAAATAACTAGTAGCTGCTTAAGCTCCAGGGCAAATTTTGTATAACGGCATTGGCTTCGAATTCAAATCGGCAACACCAGCAATGCATCGTCAGTGATCTGTATGCTACAGCGCAGCTAAGCACTGTTTTAAAAACATGTTTACACTTGACATGAAGGTAATCATTACTCGTCAGAAATTGATGTGCAAGCACCCGCATTGACTGAGTTCATTTCAGTCTTTGAGCCCAGCAATTCAATAAAGTCATATTGGCCGATGCTGGCCAAATACCGAAAATAGAACTGTTTACTGTATTACAGTAAACTGGCGGTTGATCTGGATGGTGCATTGTCAGCGGTTATTGTTTCTGTTGTCAACTTCTCTAATTCCGGCAGTAATAAACCCTAGTGTGGCCTTAATATCAAAAAAAGAAACGCTATCATGTTCAATATCGATGCAGATAAAGTCTACCGGTCTGTTCAACCGGGACCTGAAGGTCAACATGACCGAAGGAGCAGTGCGCCACCTGGATACGGCTCCGCACAGGGTTGGCAACTGCAAGCCACCGGTGCTCGTCGCGGGCAAGACCGTCGTGGCCTGTGACCTCGACCTGAAGGGAGTCAACACCACTTTCGTGGCTAAGGTAACCGGCAATCAGAGGCATTCTGTGCAGCAAGCTATGAGAAATAGCAACTGAACCCATATCGCGAAGATTCTGTGAGGGGCGCGAAGCAAGGCATGCACTGGGGCAGTATAGAGTTGATAATTTGGTACGTAATAAATCAGCCCAGCTACGAAACCAAAAATCTACTTGCGAGTACCAGATGATTCCTTGTTCCACATTACGACGTGTCAGCATCCCAGTTTTCCACTTTGGTTCAGGGATAACTCATGGCTTCCGTAGCTTAGAATCCGGATTTGAGGTCGTGCATAACACAAATTCAGGAAGGACCGACGTCAGCTGAAGTTGAAGCTAGCAAGGCGTCACGGATTGCACTTCATTGCGCAGTTGCACTGTTGCGGCGATAACGCCCATTACGAACTCAGTGTAAACGTGGCATTACAGCCGGAAATGTCACCAAAATGACATCAGCCACGGAGCCAGCCTGCAGTGTATGTGACGATAAAAGAGACGAGAGCGATAACAGTCTCGACGATGAGCAAAATTTTCGTCGCCGTTTCAATGCTCCAATTGCTACAAAAGCGGCGGGTATCACCTGTACTGCACGGAATTTGGGAGGAACAGTACTCAGCTCCATACACGGTGGTCAACCCGCTACACTGGTGCAATTTTCCGTGAGTCATACGAGAGTGACCTAAAACGGGGTTGACCACAAGCAAGCCGTCGCGACGATGGCGGCCAGGGAAGCTGTCCTTGGGAAGTCTCCACAGATCGTTGTCGGCTTGGCGCTGCACGAAACTACAGCAATCTAGTGCACCAACTGACGGTTAGTCTAACGTATGCGCGCAGTACAAGATGTTATAGCGAATCAGCCACTATAAGCTCTCGATATTGGAGAGTTCTGGCATAACGCAGTCGTACTAGTATAGACGTGTACCAGATTAGCCGTGGGCTTACGGCGCATGCACGGTGGCAGGCGCACGCCTCCACATGCTGGCTCTTCAGAGAGACAGATCGGTAGGGGCAACGAGAAATGTACGGCCACTCAGCTATGCTAAAACTTTCCATAATATTATACTTGATGAAACAATTTTGGCCTTGTTGTGTTCAACTGTGCATTGAAACAGCAAATAAACCATTGTTGGATATTTGGAACATACAGAAGTCTGTACAGTCTAAACGCCGAGCAGCTACTTGTTCAGTTGGTTCATGTTTCACTTGATGTTGCGCTGCGCTGACCTCATTGCTAGCAGTGCACTAAAGGACGACTAGTACGTCACAGAAGATTGCGTACGTTTGTGCTTTGTTCTGGCCTCGACTTGATCGGGCAAGTATATAGTCACTGCATACTGTCCAGTATTGTTCGTCGTATCAAACGTGCTGCGCAAGCCGATTTTTTTTTATTGTTTCATGCATGTCTTACTCACGCACACTGTATTGCCATCATAAGCCATGCGTCATATGAGGCTGACCTGGATAGAACGTTCCCACTTGCAGGTTTCAGCACTTTGTCAATAAACGTCAGTAACAAAGCTGATTTCTCAACTTGTCCGCAATCTCAGCGCTCTAAAACAAAGCGCTTTGCGGAAGAACGGAAACCTTTATCAGGCCAGTACATTGTCAGTACAATCACGATAATAGGGATTTTTGTCAGCGCCTTTGTAATCCCGTGTATCAGCTTCTCTGCCTACATTCCGCGAGCAGGCAGGGCTATTGAGAAGTTGTGCATTGTTTTAGCAGATTGTATGCAATGCCCTGCGTGTGGGGGTTCCGATATCACTTTTAGACCGAATTGTAGGTCGTCAAACTCGAAAGCTGAATTTGTTGAATGATTAGACTGAACGATTAGACAGCTACGAACCATTTTCTTAGAGTGTACTGGGACAGTAGATAAATCTTCACATAGCAACATGCATAGCAAGGAAATGTGTACTTTCCAACGCTCGAATGAAAATAAAAAGTGGCTGAGTAGCAAAGTTTAAGATTTCTAAGTTTGTTCCAGCATTGCACTCACAGTGTGCCATGCCCCCAAGTTATGGCAGTTGACAATGACAATGTCTGGCTAACTTGTGACTCCTAGCTGCTCAACTGTCAACGCGAGTAAATTGTTTAACGGCTTCTTGTTTACAACCGCCGACGGTCACGGCTCGACCTTCCATACCCATGACTGATTTCTAGTCAATCTTGAAAGCAGTATGTCTGTGGACAGTGTAGAATGGCTGCTTCCCCCTTTGCGATGAATGGTGGACAGGACAGTAGCACATGCGTATTATTCATTCGGACATCTGCAATGTTTTCTCAGAACTCTGGTCTCATTGACAATTAACCGTTTTCCTTTATTTCTAGTTTTGAAGTTTAATTATTGTTTATATTTTTTTTTCTTATTTCCTCTACCCGACTTGAAGGCCGTGTGGCTAAGGCATTCTGCAGCTCAGCACGGAGTCACGGAATCGAATTACAGCCTCGGTGTCCGCGTTTCAATGGAGGCGAAATTCAAGAACGTCGGTTTGCTGTGGGATGTCGGTGTTCGGCGAAGGACCTCAGAGACTAATCAAAAGCTTCCCGCGCTACGGTGTGTGCCATAGCTAATGTGCAGCATCAGGACGTTAATCAGCACCTGCAACCACTTTATTTTTCCTTTTTGTTTTCTGAAGCTACTGATGAGACGGGAATGTCTCCCATCTGTCCCCGATTTTATTCACTCATTGTCACTCGCATAACCATCAACGACACGACATCAGCACTGTCTTCCCTTGTTTCGAAGGCAGTGGCTCAGTACCGTATCTATCGAGTTCCTAATACCAAACGCGACATTGGCATCTCCTTCCTGACTTCTCTGCACCGCCAAGGAGCGTTTCATGACAAACATTGGGGGGGGGGATCAACTGGACGGATGCAGATGAAATGCAATAACATTCAACTCTTCTATTGCAATCATAATTCTAGACCAATCTGATTCTATTCTAATGCTTATAGCTTATTTTATGTACTCTTGCTGCGTCCGTCTTAGTCATTTCCATACGAGCTGAGCCATTCGTAGTCAGTCTGGCCTCTCCCTCCTCTCCCCTACAAGTGGAGGCAGAGAGGCGGGGGGAGGGGAGGACGATTGGCCCGTGGCAGGGGCCGCCGCCTGCCAGGGGCGACAAAGGCGGTCGTCGGGTTTGCTCCAACGAGGCAGGCTTCCATGCTACTGCATGAAAACATGATCATCGATGTATACGCGGGCTCTCTAGATGTTCCTCGCAAGCCCGCCCTTCTGCATTGCTCCCCTAATTCGCGCAGCTAAGGCGCCAAACTTTGATAGTTCATGGTTCTGGGGGTTTAACGTCCCAAAGCGACTCAGACTAAGGGATGCTGTAGTGAAGGGCTCCGGAAATTTCGACCACCTGGGGTTTATTAACGTGCACCGACATCGCACAGTACACGGGCCTCTAGAATTTCACCACCATGAAATTCTACCGCCGTGGCGGGGATCGAACCCGCGTATTTCGGGTCAGCAGCCGGGCGCCATAACCACTGAGCCACCGCGGTAGCCCACTTTGATAGTCGTCGGGGGTCGTCCGCCTGGGGTTTATTAACGTGCACCGACATCGCACAATACACGTGCCTCTAGAATTTCACCCCCATGAAATTCAACCGCCGTGGCCGGGATCGAACCCGCGTATTTCGGGTCAGCAGCCGGGCGCCATAACCACTGAGCCACCGCGGCAGCCCACTATGATAGTCGTCGGGGGTGCATGGAACACATCTGCAAGTCATTTAGTGCGGGCTTGAGATTGTGTCATATCTGGCAACATCGAAAAGAAGATGCATTACCTTGTCAGCTAATGTCTGGATTTAATGTAATGCTGAAAACGAAATGTAAGAGATCTCTGTACAGTAAACAAAGTATGCAAGCATTACCAGGCTTTGAGCGTAGCAGAGCTGCGCTAGCGTAGAAGTTTAAGAGGGTTGCTTTCTGATAAGCTGTCCAATTTACATTGTCCGTTTCGCGTCATTTGGTCCCCTGTCATTGGTTACTCAGATATACCCGCGGCTTTCAGGCTTCTTTGGGAAGCGACCCGTCCATTGGGTGGTCGTCAACCGGACCTCACCATTTGTTGCTTATCACATGCAATGAAAGCCAGTGGTCAGGTCCGGGTGCCTGCTGTTGACAAAGCGCTGCGATGCACCTCACCATTGGCTGGGTATTGCATCCAGTTTCAGCCAATGGTAAGGTCCGATCACCAACCACCCAAATGACGAGTCGCTTCCCACAGACGCGTGAAAGCCGCGGGTATAAATGAGTGATCAATGGTAGAGGGGCAAATAGACGCAAAATGGAGAATGTAAAATGGACAGCTTATAGAAAGCGACCCCTGGTTTACAGGAACCCTCCTGCGCACGTGCAGTAGCGCGGGCGGGGCTACTGCACATGCGTAGCATGATGTCCGGTAAGCCAGTACACGTCTACGTTAGTGTAGTACATCCCCACTATGATAAAAGCTTCTACTAACGTCTCCCCATTGCACCCGCCAAAGCTCACGCATCTTGTGCAATGCACTGTCACACCTTCAGGTTTAAAAAAAAAATTGAGAAGCTGAATGGTTTCGCATCCTTTCTTTACACAGAGTGTATTTCCTTATCGCTATCTCTCCGTCTCGGCGCAGACGAAAGGGGACAACCTGGCGGGCACGGTCAAGAGCATCTGGGTGCACGTGAACGCCACCAAGGCCCTGGTCGACTTCGAGGCGGCCGCGCTGCCGGGCAAGGACGCCAGCGTGCAGACGTTCCGCATCAGGGAGCTCGAGCTGAAGACCAAGTACGACAAGGCGCTCAGCCTGAGCGACGACCGCAAGAAGGACTTCCGCAAGGAGGTCGAGAAGAAGGTGCAGACCACGCTCTACGAGATCATCTACAACGAGTACAAGCAGGTGCTCGAGAGGGCCGTCGCCGACACCTACTTCCCCAGGGCCTGAGGAGCGACATGCTTCGCCATGAGCACACGCGATTTTGTAGTGCGGGCTTTGGTTTCACACAAACACACCAAAAATAAACACAGACTAGAACGCATAGACGTTCTGGACCTAAGAAGTCGGCCGTAACCTCACGCAGGAGTGATGTTGTCAAATGAAGGTAGAATTTGAACAAAGTGGTGTGAATTAGTCTTTACCTTGGCTTGGGTATGATTTAGTCCGTGTGTTGCCACTGGTGTTTCAATTTTTCTCCCTCACCCACAAAATAAAAAAAAATGAACATAAAGGAAACACCAGCTTCACGTAGAGGTTGCGAAAACCCTGTCCTTAAGTCGCAGTACTTCTGAAATGGAATGATCAGGTGCTAATGTCGAATCTTTGCAACGCGTCTCTCCCAGTACCGGTCAAAACAGGGTGGGAATCAGAAAAAGGCTATCCTTTCTCTTTGGCCTCTTTCATCATCAATCAATAAAAGGAAGTGCTGCCAACAGCGTTGCCTGCCTGTTTCTATTTAAATAAAGTGACTTCCGTCATAAGCAATGCACGAAGCAATGCGTGAAGAAGTAAAGTATGCCACCTAAACCCTGCACTTCCAGGTGATTCGGTATCGGTAAAAAAAAAATGCTTTTTCTTTTGCCACTTCTCATAAGGCGCTAGCGCGCACTGTCTAGTGGCTTTCGGTCCTTATGAATATTGTCGTCATTTAGTACCCTATTATCATTGACTTATTTTCTTATAGGATATCAAAGCTGCAAGTTATTGGAAAAACAGTGTTACTGGTCAGCTCGGCAATCCTTTTAAAGTAGAAAAAAGTATTATTTTTTTTATTCAACAAGTCTGTTACAAAGCATAGGCCTACAAAGGGGAATGGGTATGCAGGAGTAAGTTAGATGCGGAGTGCAGACAAGTTTTCCGAAGAAAGCCGCAAAGTTGGTCATCTAGCGACTGATCCACTTTTTCCACTTTTTATCTACTTTTGAATCGTCCACTTTTGATCGTCACTTTCGCGACTCCACCTCAGGCCCGCCTCCTCGAGCAAGGGTTTTTCGCACAGCAGCCGTGGCTGGATAACAAGACTGAGGTCTGAACAGAGAGCACATTCGTCAAGCAACAGTGGAAATAATTTCGGGTATACCATTTTGAAGTTTTTGCTCACCGCCACGCAATGCCAAATCCAAAATCCATTCTTAAGAACTCCGTTGAACACGCCTACGGCAGGAGTTTTTACAGCACGCGCCCGTCCGGCAAACGCACGCGTTACGTTTCTCGCCGTTGCCAACGGCCCCAACGCGCCAATAGCAGACGTGCGTTTAAATACCAAGGTGAAAAGAGTGTGAAGACAGACGTGAGAGGCCGAGTAAGGCCTCAGACCTACCGCAGCCAACAAACACCACTCGTAGACGACGCGTCATAAATATTCACAATTCAGACCGGAGTGATTCAGTCAGGCGGAACGAAGCCTTTGCCGCGCCACGCCTGCTTGAAAACACACGCGGGCTCCACCCTCAAAGAGACTCATTGAACGCGAAGCTGGACCATGCCGTGTCCCTCAGCCGAGACGAAGCAACTGTCTAGGTGGCGTTGGATGAAGCGGCTCGCCTCGTGTGCCACAGGTACCCCGAGGTCACACCGCGCTGGCCGCAGACAGTTCCGTACGCTGCAGGACGCGTTTCGTATGTAATTACGGTCGCTCGGCGCTTGGCGAGGATGATTCGCGGAAAAGTCTGCCGTGATGTGGGTCGGCAAAAGAGGAGGGAAAAAGCCGCGAATTGCGAGCAAGGCTATGAGAGTAACTGGGCAGGCACGCATCTACGTATAGTAGTACTCTACGCATGTACTGAAATGGGACGGAATAAATGAGATTAAGAATCCGCTCTTGACACAGTTTTGCTTGTACTCCATTCAGCAGCAACCAGTGAGAAAAAAAAAAACACAAAGTAAAGTAGAAAAGCTGCATCGGAGTTCAGTGCAGTCAAGTCCAAGGACGAAACGTCAAAACTACTGCTAATGGGCCGTGCGAAAGCGTCCGATCTCGCACGCGCCTGAGAGCTTGCGATACGAACGTGCAAGAGTGCGCTGTTAGCGCTGGTGTTTCTTTATGCTTTTGTGTTTCTTCGCCCAGTTGCGATTGCGAAAACCGCGTCGACGGCTTGTACCTATCTCCACGAAGGGGGTGGAGAGGGCGAAAGTCGCCAGGGAAAGGAAAAATCCTCCTTGGTGCGTGTGTCGCTCGGTCGCGACCGCTTGGTTTAGTCGAGCGAAACCTCTTCCAAGGAGTGGTGGGCAGGTGAGCGCCTATTCTTTCGCCTTTTCTTTCAAGGCCCCTGTTCTTGTAACCTTGGGAAATTTTCACACTTCTCCCATATCCGTCAGGAACACAACAACAGTCACTACTGCTTGCTGTTCTGATTACTGTTCTGTTTACTGTTGTGCTCACTGTTCTGCTTACTGTTTCGTTTACTGTTCTGCTTACTGTACTGCTTAATGTTTAGAAACGCGGTGTAATAGTTCACGCTTACGATGTCAATAAGAGAGAAATGAAAAGAAAGTGTAGTTTTCTGTCCATTTACTTTGAACGGCTTCGACGAGTTAATGACTGTTCGGATAAGTGCAGCCAGTTCTTATTATCCAGAGTTATTATCCAGTGGTCCCAAATAGTGCAGTCACAAAACCTACAATTGGTTGGAAAGGTATGACAACACCAAAGGTGGGAAAATACGAAATGCTAACCAGTAATGGTACTAGCACTGATCACTAGCAGTAGCACAGAGAGCACGCTAGCACTGATCACTGAAAATTTCGAAATTTCAGCGTCGTACGTGAGCTTTTCGCGCACAATGGATTTTTCGGTGGAACTCCACTCTTTTCAATATCGGCCACAAACTTTCACGAAGATGGTAACCAGCCCTAGCTGTAGTCAACAGTGCCCACAGATTGAGGGAAATTCTCATGTCTGCACAAATATTCATCCATTTGGTTCCAAGCAACGATCTTAGAGCAACGAAATAAGGTAAAAGAGGAAGAAAGGAAAACAAAAACCTAATTTTGGGGAATAGAACAAGACTAATAACGTAATACAAACACCATGACGTTGATACATGGCTTAAAAAGGCAATGCATCACATACGCATTTGTTCCCTTTTTCAGAAAACAAGAGAACCAGCAAAATGATCAAGTTTATCGTGCTCGTACTGGCAACTGCCAGTTATGGTGAGTTAATGGCACACTTGCATGCTTTCCATTGAGTGGGAATGGATTTTGCGGCGACGAAGCTGGCCCTTGTATATTATGCTGAGGAATGAAATACGCCCACTAGGCTTAGAATCACCATCTTATTTCGCCAGGTGCAAACGCCGCGACCTATTTTTCTGTCCCCATGCGTCCAGATAGACGTTAGCGGCCTTGCTCAGGGGCATGAAATCAGTTATTTTTACCCGCACACTCGTCTTTCTGTTCGACACAATCCTATCTCTGAGCCTATAAGGTAAGCAGGAAAAAAAGTGTGAATATGTACTATTTCCTCGTGCTGTACATATGGGTTGCTTCCTCAAACAAACAACTTAATAGGGTACCGACAGTCTGCAGCATTCCACAGTAACCGTACTTGACAGCACGTCTCTTAGATATTATACACGACCCGGCCGCTTATAGCAGCTTCATTCGATCGCACTAAATATCCTGGCACGGGAAATGTCAAGCAGCTGTAGAAACTAAACTTGTTTTGTTGTGAGTTTCGCTGCTCAACTTATAGATGTAGCCTTCTGACTTGCAGCGTCGTCAGCGTCGGTAAGCGACGCGAACACCTTCGTCGACACTGTGTTTCGGGAGAAGATGCCGTTCCTCGTGAAAGGATCGCCCCGGCTGTTCCCGTATGCCACCATTCCGGACTTCAGATTTAAGGTGCTTTAAGAACTCCTTTGACTACGAAATACCCTTTTATAAAACTGACTCGGAAAGAGAAACAAACGGATCAAAACATTTGATCATTCGATTAGGCAAGTTTACTGTATGATATGCTATCTGCGGAAAACGCTGCGGCATAATGCGCTGCAAACAACAGACCGCTGACCGCCAAAACCCCTAAGGTGAAGGTACTGTCCCAGAGCTATTGTTGTTTACATAGTACCGTTCTGCCGAAATACGGCGCCAGGTTTGATGTGGGAGCTCCGTGCGTAACCCCATCGACTATTAGCTCATGCGTGTGGCTCCATCTCTTGACCTTTGCAGGTGTTCAAGACAGGGCTGACCAACCGGGACCTGAAGGTGAACATGACTCGAGGCGAGATCCGTGGCTTCGACAATGCCCTGCAGCGGGCTGGAGACTGCCAGTCACCTTTCCTCCGAGACGGACAGATCATCATCTCCTGCAACCTCGCCGTCAGAGGGCTGAACGTCACCTTCACTGCACTGGTACCTCGCTTGTATATAGCTTGAATTGCACTCCGGCGGTGCGCACGACTGGATACGATTGTTTGGCCCTTCGACTCTAATTCCGTCCATCGCGCCACCCGCAACCTTTCGAATCCTTTCCATTTCACGATTAATCCCTAAGTGTTTAGCGGCCCGCCTACTTCGTTTATATATCATACGTTATTGGGACGCTCTTCCGTTAGAAAGGACTTGAGGATCAGTTGATGCGTGCCGATTTAATTGCGAGTAACATTTGTTTCATTGCCTGCTAACAGACCTGTGTCGGAAATAGAACAAAGAATTAGCGTGAAGCGTGGCCCGAGAACGACTGTGCAATAAAGTCTTGGGAAAAATATCCCAACACAATACAACAAATTTAGCCTTTTAAGCTTACGGACGATACCATTGACGTTGGCATAAAACACTTCACTTGACGTGGTTTCGAACGGGGAAATTTCAACGGAGAAACTATGAAGCAATGCAGCAGAAAAAGAAGGGCCTTTAGCACAATACGCCGGGAGGATCAAAAAGGGGGAGGGGGTGGAGGAGAAAACTATCCGTTTTTTTTTTTTTGCTGTGTCCGTGCAAAACACTCAGCTTATTCGAGTTTTCTATTTTCCAGAGCGGGCAAGGCAACCACATGATCTGTACTTTCTGCGCAGGCTAAAGGGGACACCCTGGTCGCCATCTGGAAGACCATCTGGGTGCACGTAACGGTGCGGGACACCATAGCTCACTTCGAGGCCAGCGCCCCTGCCGGTCGGGATGGGACCCTGCGCACATTCCTCATCAACGACATCCTGCTCGACGTCGAGTACGACAACGACCTGAGCCTGAACGAGGCCCGGCGGCAGAAGTTCAAGGAGGAAATCGCGAACAGAGTCAAGGATGAGCTTAGGCACATCTTTTTCAACGACTACAACGACGTGCTGCGCCGAGCTGTGGAGTCGGTCACTTTCCCCAGAGCCTAGCCTCTAGCTCTGAATTCAATTTGCAAGGTTCAAGTGAACAGTCGTGTTGTCTTGTGGTCTTTGTTACCTTCTGTAAAAGGTTTGTTTTTCTAGAGAACACTTGCGTCACCGTTTTGTACTTTTTACTTGCCGATCACATCTGAGCCAAATCAAACTGCACTGTTTGTGATTTACTTGTAAACGCACGGCGTTGGCATTGCATGCCCGCTTTTATTCGGAGTGCGCAAATAAAGCATGAGACGTTGTATTTACATGTTCCTAAAAATAATAAAATAGAAAATATACTTACGACCCCGTGTCTTGTTGACTATTGAACGGTGCGCTCTGCAAGTATTTGCTCAGTAGTGTTTTTCCATTATAGACTGCGCAGAAATCACTTCACTTTTCACTACTCTGTGCTTTATGGCATGGCCCACATTGCACAAGTTTGCAAGGGAAAAATTATCAGGAGGCACTTAAGGAACTAACGCGCGAGTTATGCGAAAGCATTGCAAATCTATTGCAATTCCATTCTATTCCGTTGTAGTTCGTGCAGTGATCAGTGCTAATTGATTGTAAAACATTTTATTCGCCGGGAAGAGCTTGGCAAGAGGTCGCGTTAAGTGGTCGTGCTAGTACTATTACTGGTTAACATTTCGTATTTTCCCGCCTTTGGTGATGTTTTCAACCAATCGTAGGTTTTGTGACCTCACTATTTGGGACCACATTTTTGGCGACACCGGGTTTCCGCTGATGTGAGACATGTAATCCTTTTTGCATTAGAAAAAAAAAAGAAAAGGGATGTCTCGCCGTAAACTGAGCTATAGGTGGGCTTCGAAGTATATGTAAATCATACATATACTGCGTTCAGTAGGAAGTAAGGCTTGGCGGTACATTTGGCTTCTTTCTTACGGCCATGCAGACATAAGCTCAGATCTGAACCACATGTTGCTAAAACATCCTATAAGCAACTTCTATATGAAGGAGCTGGTAGAGCAGTGGAAGAGCGTTGACCCTGAATTTTTGCGACCGCAGGTTCAAAGCTAGCTAAGCAGGGCAAATTCCCTTAGGCACCATTGCATTTAAACATCCACTTCGTTACGCTGTGTGTCTGTCTGTGCGACCTTGAAGCAGCACTACTGGTTATGTAGGAACAGCGGCAGAAGGCGCCACAGGCGCTTTCGGTGAAGCTCCCAACCACAGTCATAACTGCGAATACCACACTCCAATGGTGAAAGCAACCAAGTGGTCATAACTTGGCCATGTTCACGGTAGAAGGCCTTGTCTTAGCATCGCCGCAGCTCCCTGCAGCACGAGCGCTATCGTACGACTATAGCATATTTGCTCAGTGGAAGATTCATCCAACGGTAATATGGCTAACGGCTCCGGTGATTTCATGAATAAGATTGGTGCCAAATATTTTGTCTGAGAAAAACGCGGTCGTAGTTCAGTATATAGACTTTACAGCATACTACAGCCTGAGTAAATTTCTACTCTGTGGCTCTAAGCTACGGTTTATGATGGGAAAATTATTAGAATACAAAGCCACTCGATAAACAGGGTGATTTATGTTAACACGCCCTGCTAAATAGGCGATGTATCCACTTCAATGTGCATGCAAGGTTTGAGCAGTTTCCAGATCGTCGATTGATCTGCTCACTGTTATCGTAGGTGACCCTCATTAAATAGAATTACTGATAGCTTTCAAGTTATATTCTTGTCTTTCATGTGTGTCACTACCAAATTAGTCAATTAGGTCCCGGAGCTCATCTTCTGTTCAGTTGTTTTTGGTCTTTATTTATTCAGTACTGCAGATCTCGCACAGGTCCAAGCAGTGTGGATGAAAAGGCAGACAAAACAATTTCAAGAAATTAGCAGAACATCAGTGTGTGACAGAAGGCGAAAAGAACCTTTTAACTATGAAGCAACTGCAACTCAACCAATTCAGCATCCTCTTGCGGTGTCTTTCTTGTACGACGGGCTTTTTTTCGTGTTTTAACCCTCATTTTTCATATCCAGCTACTCTGGCCTCACTTGCTGCCTTTTGTGTCGTCAAGGCGAGGACAGCCTTGTGGTACACCAAGCAAGGAATGGCTCTCCCGGAATTCCAAAATTTCTGTCTGTTCATGAAGCCTTCTCAGTGCTCGTGTCTACGCTCTTCCTTACATCCTTGTCATTCAGTGCTGAATTCTACCTATGAAGCCAATCAAACTAGCCTAGCTACCTCTTAAAGAATCTTCTAATCGTTTACCTTGCGTGGATAAACTTATTCATGCAAAATACGGTGTCAGTGAATTAGGATGAAGGCGAGCATGCCTCGGCGTTGAAGGCACAGATGGTGAAGAGCACAGATGGTGAAGAGAAGAACAACGATATGACATGGATCCCGTGAATTCTGGTCTCCAATATTCGGTACTTGGTCTGAACACACGCGCACTGTCGCGATATGCAAAAAGCGCAAAGAAGCAGCCCCCCCTGCTGTCTGAAAGCATAGAAGCTTAAGGCTACTCACGTTTTACTGTTTCTGCTGTATGCATTTATCGCTATAGTTGAAGAGCAAGAATTTCACGCCCACATCCAAACCGGAAAAGCAAACTGCCTTATTAGTTTCAACCATTACACAAAGCGAAAAGTCATTACAAACAGGGAGCGAACACACGCAGTACGAACGGTGCCAAAATACGATAACACCAACCGGGACTCTGGACGCTCTAATGACTTCCGTCACAAGCATGTTAGTATCACATACACCGGACATGCCCGCTTCCTAGTCATTATGTTGTTCTTAGAATAGGTCCTCTGTAATGGGCCTGTGGACGGTAGCGATTGTGTTTTTGTATCTCCCCTACCAACCTTTCTCTCGCTGAAGGTCATGGACATGATCCTGTACTGCTGCGCGCGTGCAGTGACGTCTTTAGTAACTTCAGATTACATTTTCCTGCATCAAATATACTTACGGTGAGGAGGGGGGGGGGGGGGGGGGGGGGGGCATGATGAAGCCTCGAAGGAACTGTGCGCAGCGCATTAAAATTTTTATGTTGGGGAGCCCCAATTTTCACGAAGTCGCTTTCTGCGAACGTTAACTCTCAGCTTTTCTTTGTGAATCGTTGTCTATATTACGATCACGCATTGTTTCGGTGAAAGAATCACTTTAGTAAAACCATTGATGGTGGTGCGTGTTCTGAACAACCTCAGCTCCTCGACTTTAGAGTGACCACTGGGGGCTTCAGAAAACATTTCAGAACCGACCCATAATGAAGTCGCATGCCTCGACGCGGGCGTTTTGAAAACATATGCGTTGTGTCGTGTACCTTGTGTCATATACCGAATTATAAGTAAGCGAACGTGAACTCCCGTAATGTTGAACGTCTGGCAAAGACGCGCACGTAAGCCAGGCTCAATCGCAAAAGATGTAAGAGATGGACCTGACGTCCGCGCTGAGACTGCGCATGCTGACGCCGATGCGCCGTTGCTATTTTGGCGGGAATGAGCCGAAGCGAGTATTAAGAAACGCACCAGGAACCATTCATAACGAGAAAACCCAACAGTTTGTGAAAGAACCTCAACTCAAGTAGTGAATGAACGTTGCACTATAAGAGAGCATGCACTTACAGAGCCAACGTTTGAGCTTTAAGAGACGCCATGAGGCTTAACGCTCTTGAGAATGTATTTATCAAAGCGCCTGCTTTTACGTGTTCTGTGCGTGCCTATAGACGCTGATGAAGCGGTTGGTAATTGAACCAGCTTTCTGGAAGATGCCGCCTTTGAGAAACGGCCTAGCTACGGTTTTAGCAAATGAATACACTCTGTATGTCTTGCCCAGCCCCATATGCCTTAATTAATGCAGCTACAGGGATGACATGCAGATGTAGGCCGATTGCTTTCTGACTTATCCCCATTAAGCCAGACAGAATGAAGCGCAGGTAGTACTTCAAATGTGCTTGTTCGAATGTTGACTGGGAGATGAGGGAGACAGAGCCTCATTTTATTAAAAAGTTCAAATCAAGCGCTTGGTATATTCTGCCCGGATAAACGTAATCAGAATTTTGAAATTGTGCTTCTCCAGGGAAGCCACTCCTATCAGGAGGATTTTTTAAAAAATGCTGCAACAGACAAAGGTGTAGCTTTCGAGAACCTTTCAATAGAAGGATGTGAAATAATTCCAATTCTTTCTCCACAGAAGCTTCCTTGCAACAGCACTGTCGGAGTCGAGCTCTCCCCCGACAGCCTTATCCGTCCTCTTGCATAGTTGCCCATAAACCTCCTATTGCGTCCTTTGCTTACGAACTAAGATATAAAATAAAACTGAAATCCACAAATTTTGCTCCTAGTTAGCGCGCGCAATCTTTTGGTTGGTTGGTTTATGGGGTTTAACAAAGCGACTCAGGCTACGAGAGACGCCGTAGTGGAGGGCTCCGGAAATTTCGACCACCTGGGGTTCTTTAACGTGCACTGACATCGCACAGTACACGGGCCTCTAGAATTTCTCCTCCAAAGAAATTCAGCCGCCACGGCCGGGATCGAATCCGCATCTTTTGGGTCAGCAGCCGAACACCATAACCACTGAGCCACCGCGGCAGCGTCGTAATCTTTTAACTGTTTCTGAACGAAACTCATAATATGTTTTAGAACAAGCTAGAAGATATTACAGCTCAATGAAAAATGAGGGCCGTGCTAGAATGGTTATTAATATTGACAGTCAATTGTTAAGTGATACAGAAACATGGACTAACAAAGAGTCTATTACTCTAGTATTCGGCGAATTCAAATTCCTGTTGCAAACGAGAGAAAAATTACTCAAGAGTGCCAGCTCAACAAGTTTTTCCTTCCAGAGATCAATGCCTTAGCTTGAAATGCAGCCACCACTATACGAGCTATATCGGTCCTCGCGTGTTTTTCGCAGCTCTGAGAAGCGAGTGTCTTGCCTCGTCGTTGCGTTACGCAAGCCCACGCCGCATACAAACCCCGCTGCTGTCTGCTCGCGCCGCGAGCAGACGAGCAGCGGTAGTTGTGTCACGTAAGCAGAACAGACGATCAGACGACGCGACAACTGGCAAGTGCTCCGTGCGCATGCGCACACTCTCGTCCGTTTCCTCACCATGGTCCTGTATAGGACTCTAAACGACCGTCTGGCCCACGCTCCCGTGATATTATTAAAAAAATTGGAGAGCTATACATCACCGTGTTTATTATTTAGCTAGGCTTTTACTTCTCACTGTGCCTCACATTACGGATACACTCCAATTACCAATTTAATGTTTAAAATACTGAAGTATATAGTATTTTGCCCTACAGTAATATTTCTGCAACGTATCACTACTTTACTCGCTTATCTATATCTGCTCTACAGGCCCCGCGCGTTAGAACTATTTATGGCGCTTATTCATTTACATATACTGCCATTAAGAATTGGAACGCACTAATGCAACACGATACAAGCATAAATAACTACCATGAGCTTTCAAGGCACTAAAACGGCACATTTTGTTGAATTCTTAACTACTACTGCAGCTCACTAATGTTTTCATCATCATCATTTTATTCCAACATCAACATTACAGATGCTGAGGACCGTGAACAAAAAGCCTCTAGCTGGGCTTGACGGGGTTCATGGCCCCTAAAAATCATGGCATTGGCAACAAAACTAGGATACAAACACAACGCATCAGACATGGGAGGATGTGGCACAAATTCAGGACATAAGCAAAACAATTACAAGATTAGTAGAGTGTTTAATGAAGTATACAATGTACGGTGTAATACAGAAAAAGGTAGAAAGTGCAATTATTGTGGCTATGGTATATTTACAAAAAAAAAAAAACAGTATTGTGGCTATGAAACAACTCGTTTGTTTAGAAGCGACGGGAGCATATTATGTAGCATCTGGTATCCATAGTTAGTGCGTGCTCGAGGTATTTCCCACAGTTCAGTACTGCGGGTATTCCGTGTTTTTCGTTTAGGTGTCAGGTTTGCTATGCCGCCTAAAATGTTTTTATTCTGTTTAAGTAGTGTTTTCTTGTTTTGCGTTTGCTTCATTGCTTTTGCAACATTATTCATAATACAAACCCCTCTCAGAACTCTTGCACAAATTCTGGGATTCCTCCGGTATACTCAGTGCAATGTACTCAATTACTTACTTGTGAAACGGCTATTATTTTTAAAATTTTTATGCTCAGCGACGTAGCCACAAGCTTGCCTACGAAAAAACCAAGTTTTCTAAACATCATACTCAAATTTGCTTAGTGAGCTTGCAGCGCACGACATTCGCGTGCAAGAGAACCTTTTGATTCGTCATCCATAGATGATGCCTCATACTAAAACACTAAAGTAAACAAAGTTATTCTTTACAAATGCTGTCCTACTTGTAATCTAAACCTCGTCTTAATTTTTCTTCTACTTCTTTGACGATGAATGCATTACTCTGGTAGATAAGAAATGCGTCTGTAAACACTGGATTCATGTTTGAAGCAGCACTTCACCTTCGAGCGATGTTCCAACGGGTACGCTGTGGCCATTCGACAGTGCCGCCGCAGTGAAATAAGTATAGGCTCGCCCTGGGATTCAAAGTGATCGTTGCCTACCACTGAAAAACACTTAGCCAGACGTCACGGAATTGGGCCTGCTTTTGGTAAGCAAGTAAAATGTGGATTTTGGAACAAAGAAAATTAAATGTTGTGTACTGTCATGGTCATGGTCTAAGTCATAGTAGGAGCTTCCAACCGCGAATCCCAAAAACCCCTCCGCATCTGTATAATTTAAAATGTGCACTCATATTCACACGGATCTTCTTGTATGTGGCAGCAATGATGCGACTGCTGGAATGCCGTATGTCGTCGAAGTTCTGAGGTGGGATGGGCGCGAGAGAGTTCCCGCAACGTAGGTACTGACACAAGCCCACACTTCTATGCACTAGCTAGCCCAAGAGGGAAGAGGTAAAGGGGAACAGGGGGAGGTCAGACAAATTTATAGAAGATTGAAAATTTAGAAGACCACGAAGGATTTGTGAGGCTTTAGAAACCAAAAAAATATGCACGAACAAGTTTCTTGTAGGTTTCTCCTCTTAAATCTAGAATGCTGCGGTTTTTAAATTGCCGAAGGATTTCAACCGTCTATTGAAGTGTCTCATGACAACAGCGTAACGAACAGGACAGAAAAAAATTGCTGAGGCTCAGTTTGGCTAAGCCTGGGGAATGCGAAGCATATTAGTGGCTAGGCTTGATAATACATGGCTTTCCTTGGTTGAATACTTGGTCATTTTAATACAACCACTAGAAGCCTTCGTCGTGGGGGAAGACAACGGCATGGCTACAGCGCAACGCCGACTAACCCCGAGACGCGCGTTGGTTGAGCGCCTGGATTGCCAAGGAAGCCGCGTCTGCCTGCCCGGTGGAGCGAGCGTTTCACCTACACCGAGTGTGAACGCGCGTTCGAAATGCGCGGGAATGCGCGGGTGTGACGGCTAGGGGTCCCACGGCGACGGCGCGAGGTGGAGGCCGGCTCTCTCATCCGATGTCACGTGGTGTGACGTCACGGTGTCACGTGGGGGTACCACGGCGACGGCGTGAGTGGTAGCTCTAGCAGTATGCTTCGCATAAAAGAAAGGAACACGCAGAGGCACAACACAAGCCTGTCTTTTGTCCCTGCGGTTCCTTTCTTCTTGTCCTGTTTGTCTCACTGTAGTTACGAAGTTGACACCAACTCGCCCGACAACTTAACCTGAAGTGTCTTCATTGAGATTTTACTGTTTGAACTATCGCAGCACGGAAGGGATTCCCCGCGCTTATCGTGCATCGGTGCATTCCATAGTTTTTCATTCTCGAACGAAAACCATTGATCTGCTTACGCTGAAGGCTGCCAGCGCAATAATAATGTGCCTGTAACGTGGAATGTATTGATATGTTAAAGTTTTTAGAACTAGCACGTCAAGCTTCATGCATTATAAATAAAATGAATGGAAGACTTATGAAAGTCTCAATAACAATTCATTCACACGTTCTAAGCGGCGCCGCCTTTTCAAATAGTTCAATCTCTTCTTTCGCGTATGGTAACGTACTGCAAAGAGGGAAGAGTGCCATCAGTATAACGTACTCAGGCCTCCGGAGCCGAGCATAATCCGGACATCAGCGCTGTTATGAAGCATGAAGCACGTGTACTGTTAAAAGAAATTTTAATTGAAAATTACAAATAACTACTCAGCTTCTTTTCCTGCCTCGAAATTCTGCCGTTTAGTCTGCGCTCATCGGCAGAAATACAATTCAAGATGTATTATAGCTTCACTAATTTTCTACAACATCGGGCGAGCCTCTTTGAGAGTGCCTAAGGGGTAGCTGATGTTTTGTAGTCAATGTCCGCCACTCTGCTCAACTACCAAAATAGCAGTGCGCATCGAGCTAAACGTATAGCAGAAGTGAAGGATGTGAGAGGCAAACTGGCTAGAAATTATGAGGGCCGACAAATTATCGAGTTAAAGGGATAATATTATAGTCATTTTAGCAATAAGGATATGCTAAGTGTGTTAACTTTGAGTCCGTTTTGAGATAAACCAACTCGTGGCGTGGTGGCTAAGCAGATATGGCGTTCTGGTGGCGAGTCCAAAGTCGTGTGTTCGATCCCAGCCACGGCAGTCGCATTTTTATGTGATTGAAATGGGACAACGGCCTTGTACCGAGATTTCAGTGCACATTAAAGAACCCTAGTGACTGAAGTTAATCTTGAGCTGTCCATTAAGAATCTTGAACAAAAAAAGTATCAACGTTGCTGCCACCTGTTTCTGGCTCTATGTCAGTTGTTTTGTCATATACGCAATGTGGTCCCTGTCATTGTATCTTTACTGACATGAACGGAATCATGAGCTGAATATATCTTCGTCCAGTTCGTCTTCATACATCGCTTCTAAATCTCCGTTAATGTCAGTGGCCCAGATGCCGCGGCTCCTTCCACCCAACCGGTTCCAGCCTGCACAACCGGGAAAGGGCGAGACCAGCGCAGTGGTCAGGTGACCTTGTGACGTCGTCGCCCTCTCTACCAATCGTCGACATCTTCCCCCAACAGGTTTCAACCTGCTTGTCTCGTCCTTTCACGGTTGCGTGAAAGCCAGCGCTGTGGTTACGTGAGCTTCCATCGCCATCGCCTTCGCGACCAATCACTGGATTTTATTACTAAAGCAGGATGCCAAATCGCATGATGTTAAGTGGCACAATGGGCATATGGCAACTGAAATAACTGAATTAATTTAATTGCCACCTGTCACTTTGGGCAGGTCGTGACGGCGTCATCATCTATTCAATCAATCAGCGACGTTACAAGTAACTTGACCTTGTGAAGTTATCGTCCTCTCGACCAATTAGGGAATTTCATGACAAATGGCTCCGTGTTTTGCTGTTGTGGACTCTATAGTGCAATCGCCTTAATTACCACACACACCTGCTATGGCACATAGAATTTCATCAGTCATAATTAATCTGAAATGAACAAGTGTTGTCTCACGTATTCTGAACACAGAACTATGAATTAAGACTAAACCACTGACACACAGAGGTCAAGGTCTCTTGAAAGGGTTGCGCACGAGGAGCATGCCATAGCCTGTCGATTATCTCCCATACGCCAGAGGGAAGCCCGAAGCCTTCATGAACGGAAACACACGGCCGAGATAAAAGTACTGACGACCGAGGAGAAGGGAAAAAGCGTGGGTTATATGTCACGAGGCCGCAAATCTGTCTCAGTTCGTTGGTGCATGTCAGCGTAAAACTCAAGAGAACCGAGTGAGTTCTCCTCTGCAGTGCGTAAGTTTCGATACCTTCCTCTCTCTTCTTATCATTTTCGTTGCGTTCACATACTGTTAATTGGGCCCCGAAGTAAAAGCAGGCAGACTTTAGGCTTCTTCCGCGTTTCCAACCTACTTTTCAACACCACACAACCAAACACAATAGATGTTCATTCACTCTGGCTTATACTGTAGTTCTTATCGTTGATTTAAATATCAACTTATTTTGCCTCAAGCAGTAATATTTAACATGTTCCAATCTCAACGTACTCCCTAATGGGAATGCACGAATGCAGAGGCAGCTGCAGTTACGGTCGACACGTCGAAAGCGGTTGCTTTGTGACGATCTAAGGCGTCCAAAGCGCAATTTCTTCTCAGCGAATGGAGTTCCTGCCTGATAAATTGAGAATAGCTGGTCAGACTAGGAGACGGCATACTATCGAGTGAGGCTTTTAGTTGTGCCGCAGAACAAACGACTTTTTTTTTTGGACATGACAAATGGTACCTGTGAATCGCTCCTTCATATAGGCACCAGCTGCAAGTGGCACCGGGAGTCCATAGAGAGTGCACGAAATACGCGCTTTAGCCAGTGCTTCTAAAACATCACAGTGAAGCGCGTTATGAGCCGACGGGACCAACTTGCCGCTGGTCGCTGTGCTCGAAGATCTGACCGAATGTGAACTCAATTAAAGAGAGATGAGCGTATCAAACCAACGTCACTGGGTCTGGTGACGTATTTCTGAACAATGATGCTGCTTAATCTCAAATTTTCTATTTCGGGACCAAAGGCGCACCCTTGTGACCGGCATTCGTAGAGGTGAAGATTTAAGATGTGGTGGTTAGTGTTTGCGGCGATGTTAGCTAACCCACTAGAGTATTTTTATGGAGGGGTATTGACCTACTCTCAAATTATTGTACTTAGCTCTAATAGGCATCCAGAGCGCTATTGCCTGAGTACGTGGGGATGTACGGTGGTGCTACTAAGCGAACCTCACTAGCCACAAATCATGAGCACAATGATGCCCATAAACAATGATGTTATATGCTAAAAGAAATTAGCGTTAGCTACGATGTATTTATTGCTGAGCTGCATCCTACAGACTATGCTTATGTTCAGCTTTCAGGCTCTGCAAATTCTTCATGTATCGCATTAATAGACGGATAATCTTAGAGGGCGCCACACGGCATTACGAGCGACTTGCGCTAGCTGTTCTGTTTCTTCCTCTGAAAGAGCGCATTCGTCGCTGTGGGGAAATATCAGACCTCTCCCGCCAAACGAAGCTTATCCTTAAGAAGAAACCACAGTTTTAGGAGAAAAGCGCAAGCGACACGTTCAAGTGACATCTGGCATGTGTTTTTTCTTCCGAGAATTGTTGGGCTCCAAACATAGGAGTTCAGATCAGACAGCGAATAAAGTTGAATCAAGGCCACCATAGTTACGATGTATTGTGCGACGAGGCAGGCGGTGGCTTATGAGACTTAAGTGCTTTGGCGCGTCAGTGTTCCTAGGAAAGGAAGACGACATTTTTTGGTAATGACCTCGAGCGAAATAGCAGAAGCGCTCTCTTCTTTGGTCAACTTTCTTTTCTCAGTCACAAGAAAAAAGTTAGGATCCTGAAATAGAAATTAATATAACCTGTTGTTTAAAAATATGTGTATTAGAAACCCAAAGAGGATTTTTTTTTCCTTTGTCTCATACAGGTGCCAGTAAGGAACCATGAAACAGGTTGCTTTACTACTCTGCGCTGTCGCGTACGTCGGTGAGCGTCCCTTGCTTTTCTTGTCTGTTTACAATTTCAGTGCGCGGTGATGTTTAGTAGTATTGTGTGAAGTACTGCGTCAACGAATTTTCATTTAAATGAAAGCGTGAAAATGACTCAGAGCATTTCGCAGTCCAGAAAACGTAATAGGAAAAAGTAATTGGGATGAAATTAAGTATGCTGTGATCATATCTCTCTATTCGATTGTTTTTTTAGGCAAGGTTGTTCTTTATGCATTGTATCGGTTTGGTCCAAGGCTGGACCTGCCTCACACGCGTATGGCTCTAAAGATCAAGAGAGTCGAAAATGACTGGAATTTGACCGAAAGCGCGCTTATGCTGAAGGAGAGTAATCTTGATGTTGGCAAAAAATTAGGACCATAATTTTGTCATTCAATTGAATTTATAAATAAATCTTTGGTGAAAAAGAGGACAGGCTGAAAAGCTTGCGAATCAGACAAAGTTTCAGCTCATAGAGGAAAGTATTAGAGAAGCTTCTTCAGCCCCATCGACAGCATTCGCAAAAGCACCTGAGACCAAATTGTTATCTCATAGCTGGAATCGATTACGATATGATGTGAGCGCTGTTTCCCGTTGTGTGCATATATCTGAGCTGCGTTTGGCGCTTATTAATTGCTTGTTTTTCGAGAACTTCATCCACTTTGAGAGACCCCACCAACGCATCACTGACAGAGCACGTGACTTGCAGGTCACGTGGGAGCTGACGTCACGAGCCAGTATCGAGATGCGGTGGCAGCCTTTCTGAGTCGGCTAGAGAGTGACATCGCCCCGCCTACAGGCATGCCTTTTACTTGTCATGTGTCATTGCTGACGTGGGAATCCCCCTAAGGCGCCACTCAGTAACTATTCCAACAAAACTGCAAGAAGCATTTGTTTTCGTTGATGAACTGCCCAAGAAATTTCCGACTTTACTTCTGCTTGCGCATATGGGGTATTTTGTGATTTTCCGGCGGAATTTGTGGCCGGTATAGGTAAGAGAGCTCTTTTGGCACAGTGGCACCGCGATGAAGCGGAAAGTTCTTTGGTTAGCACTTGATTCCCAGTTTAGTTCCTGATTTCTATTTCTAGCTCATTTTTCACTCGTCACTTGTGACACTTGTTGATAGAAATGTACGATAAGAAGTTTCGCCCAAGTGCTGCACAGTAACAAAAAGATTTCTGGAAGATTGCGAGCGTGTAAAAAGCAAGTTTGAAGCATAACAATTATATTTAGCAATGTTAAGGCTGATTAGCTATTTTCGACAGTGAACAGGAACATATTATTGCTGGCATTGTGCGCTCATATTTCCACAGGCGGCTCAAAGAGTGTGAATGAAGCGAACGACTTCATTGACGTCGTCCTTCTCCAAAGAATACCCAGCCTTATGAAGGAGACACCCGGCTTGTACCCGTCGGCGCCGCTGCATCCGTTCAACTTCAAGGCAAGTGCTACTAGCCCTATTCGGTAGACTTTCTTGCCAGCCGTCTATTCTTTTGACGAAGTGCACTGCTTAGATGAAACATGGCTTTACCTTATAAGCATCGCGCTATCAACAGCAGCAGTTAACTTTACCTTATTAACCTTATCGCTGTAATTTCTTGGAGCCGTTACGTATTGTGGGCTCTGCAAAATGTGGCCGGGTAAGCCTGAAAATTCGTCTGCACAACACCGAAACCAGGGCACACGAACTTGCAAAGAGGAAGCAGACGAAAATAACTGTGCCATGTTTACTGAGGTAAACAACAACAACAAAGAATGCGAACAGTAATCCTACACCAAGAACAAACACTACGACATCTTACCTTGCCAACGCTGTTTCTTCCTTTTCACGGGTATACGCTAGTATGTTGGCCGCATTTTTAAAAAATATAGGCAGGCCTGCTTCAGCAGAGATGTGGGGTTTACGAAATAGTCCTTATATTAGTGCACTTGCCATCAACAGCTGGCGCTTGTGTTAGCTGGAAATTATTCAATCATTATCACAATATCAGTAGTCATAATCATCATTAACGATCTAACTGCATGACACAGGCTCCTCCTACTAACTTGCAATCAAGCCTCTTTCATCCCAGCTGCGGCCACCTTATGTCCGCAAACTTCGTAATGCCATCCATTCACCTCACTGTCTGCCCTCTTCTGCTACGCTTGCTACATCTTGGAATAACAGGTTACAAATTCGAGCGGTGTAAAATAAAAAAAAAGAAAGGTGACTGGAACGATTAGCTTTGTAAACGTGTGCAGAAAACCATTCGTGTTATCACTTCATTTAAATCTTTCGTAAAGTTGCACATTCTCGGTTCAAGAACCAGTACTGTTCTCTGCGACGTCCACTGTAGCACTTGCATCCTTAATACTTTCAGCAAAACACTAGCTATGGTAGCAGTTTGTCACACTAAGTTGTGCGACGGTGGTTGTGCTAACTTACCACGTATTCAGATTGCTCCACATCCGAGCATCACGATGCGTTCGACTGCAGGGAGCACATTTTGCGGACAACGAATGCATCGGCCCAGCCGAAATCTCAATACAATAGCTGAGTGTTGCAAACCCACGTCGCGTCCTCTGCTTCGCGCACACATGTAAAAAGGACAATACACCCGCGCTACGGCAAAGCTGTAACATCATGGCGACATGTCGTGCAGGTCTACAAGACAGCCATCACCAACCGAGACCTGAAGGTGAACGTGACGCGAGGAGGCATCAAGAACTTCGACACGGCCATACACCGCGTCGGCAACTGCGACCCGAAGGTGGTAGCCGGCAACACCAGCGTCACCTGCACGCTCAGCTTCGACGGCATCACTGCGGACCTAGTTGCCGTGGTATGGATCAGCGGATGGACTCCCCTCGCTCTTGACATTTTTAGACGTGCATCGTTTACCGGTAACGAGAATAAAGAACTACTCCGCGGATGCGCTGTACCGAAGAGCGAGGAGTTAGTGGAGCAAAAATTTTCTCTATTATATTTTTGAGGAGGAAGATTGCGCTTTGTCTTAATGGACCTTTTTATTTCTCAGAGACGAATCGACGCAGTAGTCACGGGGACAACTCGAGTTAACGTCGATGAAGTTGAATTCTTTGACGAGCGCAGTAAGGACGTGATTCTGAGAAACTATTCTAGAAACACGCGAAGAAAAAATTAGAAAACCTTTTTCTGTATTTTGGTGGTTCCGGCTTGCTCCTGTGTTGTCTGGAACACATTTACTGGTTCCCAATGGTGTCTGGTACCGCTGGTACTGCAGGTGTACCGCAGGGCCCACTGGTGCAGGTGCAGTACTTGCATGTACTTCGCGCACGCACGCACGCACGCACACGCACGCACACGCACGCACACGCACGCATACGCACGCACACGCACGCACGCACGCACACGCACACGCACACGCACGCACACGCGCACACACACACACGCACACGCACGCACGCACACGCACACACACACACACACACACACACACACACACACACACACACACACACACACACACACACACACACACACGCACGCGCATACACAAATTCGTGCATACAAATTAGATTACAAATTAGCTCACTGTAGGAGAGGTTTGGTTTATGGGGTTTAACGTCCCAAAGCGACTAAGGCTATGAGAGACGCCGTAGTGGAGGGCTCCGGAAATTTCGACCACCTGGGGTTGTTTAACGTGCACTGACATCGCACAGTAGAAGAGCATTGATATAATGGTCCAGGACAGGAGGGAGGAAATCTAGAGAACCGATAAGAGAGACCCTCTTTTCCCACATTAGGAAAGATCAAGCGTGCAATGTTGACGTTCACAATTTTGGAGGTATTTTTCCAAGACCTGTTTACAGCCAGAATAGAGTGAAATAAGGCACATTCACAACGTTTTTATTCAACTGACTCTTCGAACAAGACCGATATATGAGAGCTAAAATTAAGAGAAAATGCGAAAAAGTTCATTCGACTCCCACCTGCAGCTTACAAGAAGAGTTCAACTTATAACTCTTCTAAACTCGCTGCCCTAGGATCATCTCGTAAGCGGGACCCTTGCTACACTCTGCACGCGTAATGGACCACACTGCAAAAGCTGCAGTGACAATGGAGATGCCTCGTAATCACGCGCTAATCCTTTCGTTTTTCTTTCAGACCAAGGGAGACGACCTGATCGGCGCAATCAAGGAAGTGGATGTTCACGCAGTCGTCTACAACACTCCGGGGATGTTCGAGGTCACCGCGGCTCCCAACCGACCGGGCTTCGTGCGAACTTTCTTCGTGGAACCCATCAAGTTGGAGGTGACCCCTGGGAGCAACCTGGATTTGAATGCCATTCGCATGAGCGACTTCAAGTACTATATCGCGATTTACCTGAGGGAAGAGTTGTACCTGTACCTCTACGGCAATTACCAAGCACTGCTGAACCAGGCTGTGGCGAGAATGAACTTTTCTCTGGTTTGATGCCGGTGTGGGGAACAAGCAATAAAGAGCTTTGTTCTATGCTGGTAGGTAAAGCTTATTGAATGGGTAAGCAAGCGTGTGAAATTTGCTGCTGTTCTTTACACGTGAAATGTGACAGAAGCCAACAGCCCCTCATATATGACAGAAGCCAACAGGCTTCTGTCATATTTATAACGAGCCCCTCATTACCCTTCCCTTGTTTACACGTGAAAATGAGATGAATGTATACTGTCAGTTGCAGGAACACTATATAAGGTTGAATTGAAAGCGCACAAATAAGATATGCTTAGAGTGTATATTACTTTTCTGCTTGTCCACGCGAGGATGTAACTCTCGACTTTGGGACCTGCGTCTGTCCGACACAGTCGTTTGTTGTTTATTACACGAAAAGACCACCACACGCAAGCACATGCGTTACCAGGCATAAATAGCTCACACATGTACGCACGAACAGAAAAACATATGGACACAGGTTGAAATACACACAGGAGGAGCGGATGGCCCAGACTTCTGACACCTCCGAAAAACATCAGTGAAGTGGCACGTGACCACATTTCCATGATATGCGCCATATTTGTGCCACTTTCTCGCTAACTTCAGTGATTTTTCATGCCGTAAAGTGAGTGCCTTTTTAGGAACTGTAAGACTTTTTTAGGACGTGCAAGGTGAGCAAACACGGTTTCAGGAGCAGAGCTATGGAGGTAAAGTAAGACTTTTGAAAGTCTGGTTGAGCCTGGAGTGCCTAAGTGAAGATGCAGAATGCTTGGCTAAGAGGAGGCTGCAATCCCCACGGCGGCCAGCGGCACAGACCATTGAGGCGTTATGGAGGAGCATGATCAATCAAGCCCTGCGCTGTGGTATGAACCCCCCTAAAAGAGAGATAGCTAGGAGAGAACCGGTGGATCTAAGCGACGTGACCTTTCCAAAAGACGTCGCAGATGTGCTGGGAATAGGACCGAAGTGTTGCGCTGAGCCTAGCGTCCAGATACAAGAGCTGTTGTTTCTTAACCACCCTGTGCAAGAAAAGCTTGAAACGACGACGAAGAAAGGAACGTGCTAGACGGCGTAGACTGCCTGGCGAGGACCATGCTGACGAAACACGCCATGAGAGGGAAGGCGATGACAGAAACGGTACTCGCGTATTGCAAGGGTCACGGTCTATCTCTCCTCTAAGCGTATAATGAGGGGTGCTTCGTCGTCACATCATCTGGCCTGTGCAACGGAAAGGTATTACATACATAATCAATGAGCTTTGCTGCAGTAGAAACGTCCGCGACCCGTCTTAAGGGCAGGGCTGCGGCCCTCTGTAAATCCATGGAACTCGAGAACCTGGCGAGAGCTGTTGTGGACTAGTGATGCAAAACTATCGGAAAATTGACTATCGATAGTGTCGATAGTTTTTTTTTTTAAACTATCGCTAGTGTAAACAAACTATCGATAGTGCTACTATCGATTCTACTATCGATAGTAGCACTATGGATAGTAGAATTCATAGCAGCACTATCGATAGTACCGCTATCGATAGCAAGACTACATAGTGAAACTTTCGATGGTAAGACTACTGAGACTAACAATGTTGATATTATGCATTTGTTGGCCAGCGATATAACCAAAACATTTGCGATACCTGATTGGTTTCACGCCGTCATGGGCTTAACGTCCCAAAGAGACTCAAGCTATAAGGGATGCCATAGTGGAGATCTCCGGGTAAATTGACCAGCTGTGGTTCATTAACGTGCAGGGATAGTTTGGAAAAATACCTGGAACTGCATCCGATGAAAGAACAAACAGCACAAGTTGTGCTGGCTTACACGACACTATCGTGCACTGCAGACGTCGTCTTGCTGACGTAACCACTGCAGAAATGCTTTTCGCACACATGCTTCGCAACTAGGACATTCGCACGCTAACATTTTATCCAGTAACTTTACGTAGGGAACGTCTGCAGAGCTCGCTGACGCGTAGGCTGCGAAAACCGGCGAGTCCTGTCAGATACTCATACCATCACCTCCATACCACACACTCGGGAAACCAAGTTTAGGATGCAGTGGGTACGCGTGGTTGATTTCATGGAATCGATAGTATTATATATGACAAGTGGTATCCATACGGCTATCGATAGTACTATAAATAGAACTATCGAAACTACTATCGATAGTGCTATCGATAATACTATCGAAAGTACTAACTATCGATAGTACTATCGATAGCGCGCTGTCAATAGTACTATGGATAGTCCTTTTTCCCTTCGATAGTTTGATAGTGACTCAAATATCGATAGTATCGATAGTACTATGGATAGTCTTCAGCATCATTATTGTGGAATCCAGAGCGCACACTTTGTCGGTCTTCTTCGTAGTGAAAACTCATAAACCTGATGCACCGTTCAGGACAGTTGTTAGCGAGAATGGCACCAGTCTATAAATTTTAGACCATTTTGCTGCAAAAAATTATTTGGATGCTTTCAGCATCTTGGAAGGAGAGCAGCAGTTTAGATGGACTTTCTGTATAGAGGTTGAGAATCGATTTTGTTCAGTACCCCGCAGCCACCTGTTTATTGCTGTTCGAAAATGCAAGCAAATGACACAATTGCCTTTCAGAATGCAGGCGGGTTCAATGTCGGCAATTTTATGTCACTTTTAAAGTTTTAGATAAACGCTACTTTTATCCAGTTTGACAACCGAGGGTTATTACAGTTCCAGGGCCTTTGGATCGGATTATGTGTTTCTCCAGTTTTGTGCAACATTTTTCTTGCATCAGTTGACAGCGTTTTGGCTTCACTAATATATGACGGAACAGCCGAAAAATTTATAGATACGTTGATGATTTTTAGCTCTTTTAAAGAAACGTTATATATGTCGTTATGAGGAAGTCGTGAGGGAAACTTTACAACTGTTCGGGCAACATGGCAAAGGGCTCTCTCAGGTACGAGTTGCTTGAACGAAACAGCCTTCACTTTTTTCACCTCAGCATCAAACTCGGAGAAAGACGTGTTTGTTGGTGTTACCGCCCAAGAGCCAAGAACGATTTTTTGCCGTTTGATTCCGCCCAGTCAAAAACTGCCATGAGCGCTTTTGCGACCATTTCTCTGGAATCCGCTTTCCTCAAGTCATGCCCTCACATGGCGCAGGCGAGCTTTCAGGGTGAGGTAGCTAGGCTGTGCAAATTAAGCAGGGATCCCTGACCACGTATTGGCAGCCGTGACCGAGACAGTCTTGCGCAATATAAAAGGGAGACCAAAGAAAACATAAGACGAGAACGCAGCAGCGCCTAACCAATTATGATCACGTACATCCATAGGGTGTCCCACAATCTGGAAAGGTTTGACGACAAGTGCGGTGCGCCCATGGTCTTTTCTGCACCAGGTAAATTGGCCAAGGTGCGCCCGACTAGATAACGACTCCGGTTCGTTCCAGAATCTACCCACCCATTGCCGCTCGTGTAAAGATGGAAATGATCATAACTGTGGGCTGCGACTTGAGGGAATCAAAATTGTAAGTAGAAGTAAGGATAGATTAGCTCGTGAATTGTCAGCAGCGTTTTTTATCAAGGAAAGAGGTGACACGTGCGTCAGCACCGCATCAGAGCCAGTGACTTTCGAAAATTTAATAGAGGATAAAATGTAGCCTGCTCTAATTTTTTCTACTAGTTTCTTTTTGTTTCTTTCTACAGTCATGAATGCGCATGGGCTCAGTACCCTCATTACGTATAAATGCTACACATGTCTGCTTCAATAAAAATAGAGTCAGCGGCCGTCCTCTCAGGTTGTTTTTGTGTATTGTCTTAAAATGTAGAGCTTGATTACGTACTTCTTCAAGAAAAAAGCAGACAGGAATCCGGGAGTGTATACGGAGAGAGATAGCGAGCATTGGCTTGAAAGCCTATGTGTCCAGCTGTGACTGGCGGCTTGGTATGACTGGCTGCGTTGACCTGAAAAACTAGATATGGGAGTAAAGCAACACGACAGAACGAAATAACGGGGACAAAAAAAAAAACGCAGTTAAGGATGCAGAGAAAAATAGGGCGGGTGATATGGTGCTGTCCAAGGGTTGCTGAGAAATGATAGCAGGAGGTTCAGGGCATAAGGTAATATTAGAACTATAATTCAACAAAGAGAAAAAGAAATGAGGGGGAAAAGGTGATTTAGGAGGAGAGGACGGGTTGGGACGGAGGGGTAAGGGTGAAAGAAATGCCGAAGCGGGGGTATGAATAACTGAGGAAACCTCTGACCACGTGCAAGACCTTTTTAAAGAATTACGCCAGTAGCGGAAAGCACCTGAGAGATTCAATGTTACCTCTGAGTATGTTAATCCCTGTTGGTTGTAACGCTTTAGATTTAATGCCTCTCTGTATTTCCTTTCTCTTTCAGATTTGAAGCTCGATTGAAGGATGAACAGTTTCAGTTTGTCGAAGTTGTGGCCACGTTGATTGAAATGTTCTGACACTGCCTTCTGTACTTTTTTTGCTGGGTAAGCTGCATAAAACAACGCACAGAAGGCAGCGTTCTCACATTTATGCTGAACACAGAACAATGGATTAAGAATAAACCACTGACACACAGAGACCGAGGTTTCTTGAAAGCGTTGCGCACGAAACGCATGCCATAGCCTGTCGGCTGTATCAAAGATATCGACAGGAAACGAGAGGAAACCCGGGGCCTGTATGAGCGGGATACGCCCGGCAGAGATAGAAGTGCTGACGACAGAGGCGGACGGAAAAAGCGCGGGTTGTACGTCACGAGGCCGCAAATCTGTCTCAGTTCGTCGGCGCATATCAGCGAAAAGCTCAATAGAGTCTACCAAGTCCTCGTCTACAGTACGTACCATTTTCATTGCGTTCAAATCCTGTTGGCTAGTCTCTCCGTCTCATAAGCAAGGTTACTCTTGCATAGGGTGAACATCCGTCGGGGTGGGTAAATGGCAAGACCATTTAGCGTCTAAGCGGGAGGTAAAGTGTTCGATTCCTGATCGCAAGTCGGAAATAAGATACGAAAGAACAACAGTTCATTAACCTATATATCTTTTGATGTGAAACATTCAAAGAGAAATTCCTTCACTACTGCTGTATGGAAGTTTTTAGTGTTAATTCTAGGTTGTATCTACGAGCTTATTTTTCTCTCAAGCAGTCATATTCTAACACTTTTCTGCAGAATGCGTTAGTGCCCAAGCTCTAATTCCCGAATGGGGATCGAAAGGGGTCAGTTTTCGGGCGATTTCGACAGAGGCACGCTGAGGTTGCACTGTTATCGAGCTGTAGGTGTTCAAAACACAGTTGTGTCCACACGAGGGTGCAGCGGTCTGCCGGCGTTAAATATTAACGAAGGAAGGGACTGCCTAATAAATGGAAAAATTAAAATAAAAAAACTTTTGAGTCAGGCCCATTGCATCGGGCCAAAGGAAAGGAGAGCTTTTCGGCGGCCATGATGAGGGCTATTTGTGCATAAGTTTTCTATATTACTGCCAGTGCCAGGTACAAGTTGGGCCGGATAGCAGCGCTCTCAAGAAGAGGATGAAATGCGCCATTTACGCCGTTACCGAAACATCGCCGCCTTTATGAGCGTTGCGTGTCTCTTGTCGTCCTGAACGTGTCTCTTGTCGCTCTGCCGGAATCGATGAGTGAATGTGAAATCAAAAAGTTTAAAAAGAGTAGAGCGCTCCGAATCGACGACCATGGTCTTGTCTTGATGAATAAAACCTTGAACCATACAGCACATAAACCGCAACATTTTTTTTTGGAAGAGAGAGAGATAGAGAGAGAGAACCTCTATTAAGCTAATGTAGAGGCTAATGTAATGTAAAGCTACTGTAATGCAGATAGCGAATGCCGCCATCTTCTTGATCCACGTCCCTAGCCCGGGATGCCGCAAGATCCCGCCGCCCCGCGAGCCCGGCGTGCGAGGGTGGGGTCATACCTGTGAACGACATTTATCCAGGTGAAGTTTTCTTTCACGAAGGTTAGTGTTTTCGGCGATGTTAGGTAACTCACGAATGTTAGGTAACTCAGCGAATGCAGCGAGTTACTAAGATTTTGAGCACAATGGTGCCCATAAACCACGACGCCACATGTCAGGAGGAAGTGAGCATTAGTTACAGTATATTTATTGACGAGGTACACCCTTCATTAAAAGTAAAGAGACCGAAAAGATTTTCTTCTGAGCCATGCTGCTTGACTCGTTATCCATCGCCAGCGTCCGAACTCTCTTGAAGGTGAGAGAAACTCTCCTCCCCACGTCTCCGAAGTTTAGGACTTTCTTATATTTTAGAAGAGCGCTAATACACGGCTCAGAATCCAACCCTTCGGGCTATAAACTTTTGATGAAGGCTGTACTTAACTCAGAAAACGACTGCGCGTGCCTTCATTGTTACATAGGTCTTCACTCACATTGCCTAAATCCCGCTTCCAAACTTTCTACAAATTGCATTAACAGCGCTTTCTTTGCCCTAAGGTAATATCAGGCCAAAAGGAAACTTGTCAGAAAGTGGAAACCACGATTGCAAGATAGAAGTGCGGACGCCGTGCTCCATTGATATTTTGGCGCATGTTTTAGAGCGCAGCTCTTTGGCGTCCGTTCCTGGGTTTCGCGTCGTCGTCGGCGTCGGCCTCGTAACCAGCTCCGCCCCCAATGTCACGCTTTTCAATTGGTCGAAATGCTCGTGACGTCACAGTGCGCGAATTTCAAATGGGGCCAATTGTACTTTGGCTAGTAACCATGCAACCAATAAAAGTGATCGTATAGTGATGCTGCAACTAAGTTGGACTGAGTTTAGTTAATTGCTTAATTAATCAATTAGCCTAATTAATATAGAGGAGAATGAAGAGGTCAGAAGAAAAGAAAAGAAAGACGCGCGCCGCAGCGACAACAGCGTCCGCGGAAGGAGACGCTGCTGAAAAAAAACAGATAAGTACGAAGCCGCGTTCCCTCCACCACCACGCACTTCCCCACTCAGTAAGACGTTGCTCGTTTCATATACGTTGTGTCGAACATCCTAGACAGTTCCAACAATTGACAGGTTAATGACAGAACACGATGGATAGAAATACAATAATATAAATATGAAATAGCCTAATTAACCTTTCTAGTTAGACCGCATAAATCAATAAAACCGAGAACGAAATTGGTCGAGTTGGGGAATCGAACCAGGGTCTCCGGAGTGCGATACGAGCACGCTAGCCACTCCGTAATGCCAGCTGAATGGTTTGGAATGAACAAAGGCGCGTCTAGCTAATACGGCGTCTTCGTTCACTCCCATCTTCCCCCTTTCCCTTACGGCGAGGTGCAGGTGTCCACCCAGGCATGCGAGAGAGATACATTTCCTTTCCTCAAAAAATAAATTTACCGTCCAGCAAGGCGTACAGCCGAATTGGCGATGGCGTTCTGTGGACTCCCTGGCAGCGTTGCAAGACGCTGTCGCGTTCCACTCTTACAGGCGAAGCTAACCACACATCAGTAACACACGCAGACAGCCAATGGGCGCGTCATTCGCTGGCAGCACTTGATTCATCATTCACAACCACATTCTTAACGCACGCTCCCTTGCCGCACATGCCAAGGACGTACACCACGATCACATTCTGCGCCATTCCTCTGTACTTTGCTTTGCTGAAACCTGGATGGATCCCGAAGAGCCTCTCGAAATCATAGATTTCCTATACTGCTGTGGTGCTCGCAGAGACCACAACAGAGCGGCGGGAGTCGCTATCTACTTGCGCACAGGTCTCTCTGCAATACCAGTCGAAATGTTTGGCACGTCACATGAAGTTGGCGAACTGTGCGCCGCAAAGTTGCCCAATGGCTTGCTGGTAGTAGCTGCCTACTTCGCCCCTACCGCACTCACGAAAGACGTCGTGCACTTCCTGCAACTCGCATTAACCGTCCATCGATCCACACCGATGTTAGTAGTGGGGGACTTTAATGTTGACATAAAGACAAACAGCAATTTCCTAACACTTATGCGGGAGAACATCCCGTTCCTCTCGCTCGTAACGCGTCCCACGGCTGTGACAACCTCGCGAGGCACTTGTATAGATCTCGTCTTTGAGAATCAAGCATTGGTGCACCAATTCGAACATATATCACTCTATTTCTCCGACCACAAAGCTTCCTTCATGACTGTCAAGAACTGTTAGTGGAGTCTTTGTTAAAGGAATACGTGTGAAAAATAAAAAAAAAATTCTGTGATAGCGCATACATGTGTTGCTCGATTTCTTTGCCTCAATCTATCGAAAAGGTGAAACAGCTTATTTGCTGCGCTCAAATTTCGCATTAGGAAGTAACGTAATCGTCGGTAAATTTTGCTTCCGAGAAATGTGGCGCATTTTCCAAATTTACGAATTCAGATAAGATAGCAAAAATAAAGTCTGGATCAGGGAGTAAGACAGAGAGGAGCGAAGACTGCGCTTATAAGAAGCGATGCATTTTGCTACATCGTAGAAAGCTTGGTGGTGTATCTGATAGGTGTTCGGATTTTTGGCTCTAGTAGGATCCTTCCGGGGTGTGCGAATGCGCCGTGGCGTGCGTCGCGATTTCTTAGAGGCACTGTAATGGCGCATCGCCTGCGCCTGCTGCACCGCTGTTGCTACAGATAAGGCGAAAGCCTTTAATCGCTCATACTCCCTTACGTCCGTATGCCGTTACATCCATCCCCTGGGGTGACTCATCGATGATGACGGGTGTCCATTGATATATGTGAGGCAGTTACTGCCTAATTTCCTTTCCTCAAATACAATTTTCATTTTCTTCATTACGGCACCTCTTCCTCTTTCTTCTTTCATTCCTACTTCCTCCCTGCCTTCCTACGACGCCTGTCACTCATGTCTCGGTGGACACCCGAATCGCGCCGTAAGAAAAGAAAAGTGAAATGAAAATTGGTTTATAGGCAAGGAAATGCCTGTCTCTCATATCCTGGTGTACACCCGAAAGGATTGAACACCGCAGTACATGTCTTTAAAGCTGCTTTCTAAGATAGCACCGTATTCACTAGACGATAATAAAAATAATTGGTTTTTCAGGAAAGGAAATGGAGCAGTATTTGTCTCACATATCTCGGCGGACACCTGAACCGCGCTGTAAGGGAAGGGAGGAAGGTGGAAGTGAAAGAAGAAAGAGAGAAAGAGGTGGTGTAGTGGAGGTCTCCGGAATAATTTCGACCACCTGGGGATCTTTAACGTGCACTGACATCGCACAGCACACGGCCGCTTCTTGCGTTTCGCCTCCATCGAAACGCGGCCGCCGCGGTCGGGTTCGAACCCAGGTACTCCGGCTCGGTAGGCGAGTGCCTTACCACTGAGCCACCGCGGCGGGTGGCGATTTCTCCCTTGTAACAATTTTGGCAGACGGGGTCGTGCAAGGCATCGCACCGAGCGGGGTGATGGAGTCCGTGGACTCCCTGGCAACGCTACAACACGCTGTTGCGTTCCACTCCTAAATGCGAAGTTTAAGCGTTATTAATTAGCAGTAAATTAGTATTTAGTCCTTAATCAGTAATTAGTCATTGATTAGTGATTTATAATTACGTAGTAATTAGTCATCAATTGTGTGTGACGTCATCCAGTGGCGACGTCACCAGTCCCACAGAGGCAGTCAATGGGGTGCGGAAAACGCTGTCGCCCCTGCGCACTTTAGGCAAAGGGCCCCCTGAATTTTTAGAGCGCAGCTCTTTGGCGTCCGTTCCTGGGTTTCGCGTCGGCGTCGGCGTCGGCGTCGGCGTCGGCCTCGTAACCAGCTCCGCCCCCAATGTCATGCTTTTCAATTGGTCGAAATGCTCGTGACGTCACAGTGCGCGAATTTCAAATGGGGCCAATTGTACTTTGGCTAGTAACCATGCAACCAATCAAAGGGATCGTATAGTGATGCTGCAACTAAGTTGGACTGAGTTTAGTTAATTGCTTAATTAATCAATTAGCCTAATTAATATAGAGGAGAATGAAGAGGTCAGAAAGAAAAGAAAAGACAGACGCGCGCCGCAGCGACAACAGCGTCCGCGGAAGGAGACGCTGCTGAAAAAAACAGATAAGTACGAAGCCGCGTTCCCTCCACCACCACGCACTTCCCCACTCAGTAAGACGTTGCTCGTTTCATATACGTTGTGTCGAACATCCTAAACAGTTCCAACAATTGACAGGTTAATGACAGAACACGATGGATAGAAATACAATAATGTAAATATGAAATAGCCTAATTAACCTTTCTAGTTAGACCGCATAAATCTATAAAACCGAGAACGAAATTGGTCGAGTTGGGGAATCGAACCAGGGCCTCCGGAGTGCGATACGAGCACGCTAGCCACTCCGTAATGCCAGCTGAATGGTTTGGAATGAACAAAGGCGCGTCTAGCTAATACGGCGTCTTCGTTCACTCCCATCTTCCCCCTTCCCCTTACGGCGAGGTGCAGGTGTCCACCCAGATATGCGAGAGAGATACATTTCCTTTCCTCAAAAAATAAATTTACCGTCCAGCAAGGCGTACAGCCGAATTGGCGATGGCGTTCTGTGGACTCCCTGGCAGCGTTGCAAGACGCTGTCGCGTTCCACTCTTACAGGCGAAGCTTAACATGTTAACCACACATCAGTAACACACGCAGACAGCCAATGGACGCGTCATTCGCTGGCAGCACTTGATTCATCATTCACAACCACATTCTTAACGTACGCTCCCTTGCCGCACATGCCAAGGACGTACACCACGATCACATTCTGCGCCATTCCTCTGTACTTTGCTTTGCTGAAACGTGGATGGATCCCGAAGAGCCTCTCGAAATCATAGATTTCCTATACTGCTGTGGTGCTCGCAGAGACCACAACACAGCGGCGGGAGTCGCTATCTGCTTGCGCACAGGTCTCTCTGCAATACCAGTCCAAATGTTTGGCACGTCACATGAACTTGGCGAACTGTGCGCCGCAAAGTTGCCCAACGGCTTGCTGGTAGTAGCTGCCTACTTCGCCCCTACCGCACTCACGAAAGACGTCGTGCACTTCCTGCAACTCGCATTAACCGTCCATCGATCCACACCGATGTTAGTAGTGGGGGACTTTAATGTTGACATAAAGACAAACAGCAATTTCCTAACACTTATGCGGGAGAACATCCCGTTCCTCTCGCTCGTAACGCGTCCCACGGCTGTGACAACCTCGCGAGGCACTTGTATAGATCTCGTCTTTGAGAATCAAGCATTGGTGTACCAAGTCGAACATATATCAGTCTATTTCTCCGACCACAAAGCTTCCTTCATGACTGTCAAGAACTGTTAGTGGAATCTTTGTTAAAGGAATACGTGTGAAAAATAAAAAAAAAACTCTGTGATAGCGCATACATGTGTTGCTCGATTTCTTTGCCTCAATCTATCGAAAAGGTGAAACAGCTTTTTGCTGCGCTCAAATTTCGCATTAGGAAGTAACGTAATCGTCGGTAATTTTTTTGTTTCCCGGTGATATCGACAGGTGGCATGTCGGAGTGGTTACTTATTCAAGGAGGATAGCGAAATGAAACAAACGCGCATAAGGGCACGTTGGCGAGCGAAGGGGTGAATAAAGAGAGAGTACGGCGTAACGCTCAGCGCCGGACGCGCGCTGGGCATTCGTGCAGTAAAATCGCGTCTTCCGAATGCATTTCGCTCCAACAGAGTCGGTGCTCTTGTCTATCTCATTCCGCGATTTGGTTAGGATCACCACAGTCAGAAGATATGCGTGGCAAAGCAAGCATAGTTCGTATACAAGAGCCTCAATCGTGTGAATGTTTCTGGGGAAGAAAAACTACATTTGTAGCAACGAACTGGAGCAAAAAAAAAAATTGGCTGTGGTTTGTCTGATGGCCACCCCGAGTAGAATTGCGGAAGCAATGGCGCGGCAATCGCAGCGGCGGCGGCACCTCTGAGTCACCCGCGTAGCGGAGGGGTCGGCGGCGGCTTCGCGCTGCTCTGACGTCGCTCGCTCCTCGCGCAGTTGGGGCTCTCCGGGGCTCCGCGAAGTCACTCACACCTAGCGTAGTGTTGCTTCCGCAACAAAAGCAGATAGTGTGATTAGGCAGCTTCCCTTTCCAGGTCAAAGAAGAAGAAATCAGGACCCTGAGAAGCAGGAATACAACCTGATGTTTAAGAATTCGTAAATCTGGGGAGACAAACGCAATGGCTTTTTTTTTTTCTTTTCTCATGCAGGTACCAATAAGAAACCATGAAACAGTTCGCCTTACTACTCTGCGTTGTCGCGTACGTCGGTGAGTGCCACTTGCTTTTCTTGCGGATGCTCACTTTCAATGCGCGCTAATATTGAGCAGTTAAATGTGAAGTGTGCTATTCACAGGGATCCGCTTCAATAGAAGCACACAAACGGGTCAGACCTTTAATAGTGCTACAAAAAGAAAGAATTAAAAACTGGCTAAGCCAGGCTGCAGCTCAGTGAAAACATCGACGAGAGCCGCGGTTATTAATTTGCGCCTCTTCATTTGATCTCCCTTCTTCGTCTCTTCATTCTGTCGTCTTATACTCTTCTTTTTCCTTTTCTTGCTTTTATATTTTTTTCTTCGTTCTATCTCACTATACGTGTCTCTTGGTTTGGCTTGGCTTGGCTCGGCGCCGGGTCTCTTGGGGCAGTGAAGAAGTACTGCAACTACAATGGGCTTTAGTTACACAGCTCTGAAATGGCGCCTATTGAGGCTCGACTCATGCAATTAAATTGCAGTTTCAATGGCAAAAAACTTATGGCCCTCATATATTCACATTGTCTTGTTTCGTAGGCAACGCTGTGATGTTTTACACACATGGTAGTGGTGTTTCCCGAGGTTGGAGCTGTGTCACATGCGTACGACACAAAAAATACAAAGCTCCGTGTTTGCTATTTCACCAGAAGCGCGCATAATGCTTTAGGACAAGGGTATTGATAATGCAACAGAATTATGACCTGAATTATCACAATTTATTCAATATAAAAGTACATCTATGGAGAAAAAGAAAACGGCTGGAAAAACGGCTTGCAGTTTCAGTTGAGAAAACGAAAACATTATAGTAGACTCTTGAGGCTCATATACAGTTTTCGTAAAAGCACTTGAGAACGCATCATTATCCTATAGATGACATCGATTTTGATGCTTGGAGAAATAGGGGCAGCGTCCATATGCAGATATATTTGTGCGCTTAGAATAAAGCCTATTGATTGCTTCCTTGTTGAGAACTTCGTCCACTTTAAGGTACCCTCACAAACACATTACTGATAGGACACGTGACTCGCAGGTCATGTGGAGGCTGACAACAGGCAGACGTACCGAGATGCTGTGCAAGACTTTCTGGGTCTCCTAGAGAGTGACATAGAGCCGCCTAAAGGCATGCAATTTACTTATCATGTGTCAGTGAAGACGTGAGAATGCCCATAAATATGTTACATGGTCCCACTGCCACCCTGAGCAGTTGTTTAGTGTTACGACTCCAGAACTGCACACGAAGGTCCTTATTTTATTTCTGTTTACACGTCGGAGGTTAACTGTGGTTCGCCGAAGGAAGGAAGTGTGCATTGAAGAGCTCTTTTGGCAGCATCACACCGTGCTGAAGCACAGCAGACTTCGCTTTACGTTTGTTGCCGGTTTTATTACTGAAACGAACCTTCCCTTATAGAGAAAAAAAATTCATTTGTCTCAGAGATTTCATTAAAGTTACTTATGGCACTTGGTGAAAGAAACTTGAGCTCTAACGTTTCATCCACCAGTGCTGAATGAATGTTGAGAAAAGGTTGCTGGGATAAGGTCACTATGTGCAAATTTCAGTGAATTTAGGAAAGCTGCGGCTGGGTAACCATCTTCACCGGTAAATGCAAACTTACTGCGGTTCGCGTTGTGTGTTTACACTCCCACAGGAGGCTCGAACAGTGTGAAAGAAGCGAACGACTTCATAGACGACGTCTTTCTGCAAAGGATGCCCAACCTCATCAGGGAAACGCCCGACTTGTACCCGACGGCGCCGCTGCCACCGTTCAACTTCAAGGCAAGTGGTGCTATAGCCCTAATGCTGGCATGTGAAGGTGGGTGGTGGTGGGGTGGTGAGTTTGATAGAAGGTAGCGATGGGTATGTGGGTATAGCCCCCTTGCTAGGCGTGTGATAGGAAGGTGGCTGGTTGAGGGGGGGGGGGGGGGGGGGGTGCTTCTGGAGGATGAAAGCTTCACTTTCCAAGGCTCCGCAGAAGGCTTTTCGTCAAGTGCCATTTGTACTGCTGTCGCAGTAAAAAATACTTAAAAGATGAGCTTTGTGAACAAATGTAGTGAAGCACTCATATAAAAGTGTTTCATGTCACACCCATGGTCAAATAGCCATAGCTGTCCTCTAAGACGTCCACTTTAGCCTTAGATGTACTGTACCTACGCGCTAAATATTACGTGCAACACACACGATGTGGTCGCAACTTACTGCGTACAGCAACGTGATCATGTTGTCGCTAAAACATGAAGGACTGGACTGCAAGTAGAAATTATATTACTTCGTGCACTTCCTCGCATGTTTGGAGAGAGTGCATCACGATGATTTTGGATACAATAGATAGCAAACTGCATGACGGTTTGACTGAACGGGGCTGCACGACTCAAGATGAAATCCCAACTTAAGAGTTAGGGTCGCAGACCCACATTATGTCTTTTGCATTGCGCATGCGGGCAAAAAAAAAAAAAAATCTCTGTGCTGTGGCGAAATCGTGCACGCCAATAGTGTATGTGGTGACGTGTGGTGCAGGTATACAAGACGGCGATCACGAACCGAGACCTGAAGGTGAACGTGACGGGAGGCGACATCAGGAACTTCGACACGGCCGTGCACCGCGTCGGCAACTGCGAACCGAAGGCGGTGGCCGGCAACACGAGCGTCACCTGCATGCTCAGCTTCGACGGCATCACTGCGGACCTATTTACCGTGGTATGGACCACGAGATGGACTCCCCTCGCTGTTGAATTCTTTAGACGTGCACCGTCTACCGGTAACGAGAATAAAGAACGACTGAGCGAACGCTCTGTGCCGATGAGCGAGGAATTTGTGGAGCAGAAATGTTCTCTATTAAGCTTTTGGCAAGCAGCACGTATTTGAGCAGAATGGATCTATTTGTGTCCGAGAGACGAATCGACACAGTAGGCAGGGGGTAATGGACAACCTCGAGTTAATGCCGATAAAGTTGAATTCTTTGACGAGCATAGTAAGGACGTGATTCTGGGAAACTATAGCGCGAAGGAAGGCGAGCAGGGACTTGCACAAAATCTTTACTCTTCGTTAGAAAAATTTTGCTCTATTTTGGTGGTTCCGGTGTGGTTCCGGCTTGCATCTGTGTTGTCTGGAACACACTCATTGGTTCCCACTGGCTTCTGGTCCCACTGGTCTTGCAGTTTTATTACGGTTAATTCAGGGGCACTTCTCTTCCAAAGAATACGCCAGTTGGTTGCACAACTACAATTAGAATTTTCGATGCCTTATGTGGCACCTATAGGAAAAGACGCGTATGCACCCGTTTGCAGTAGTATCTGCCTTCCCGCCCCTCCCTCTCACATACACACGCACGCACGCACGCACGCACGCAGACACATTGTTACTTGATAAAATGGTGCAGGGCTGGAGAATGTTCAGAGTTATGAGCGAGCCTTTCTTGCCATCTTGGGAACGATCTCGCCGACGGCGATCACTGTTGGTAAATAAGGGGGCTTGTTTTGTTCGGATTCGTTGATCAGAATAGAGTAAACGAAATGGTATTCACTGGGATTGAATTTCATTCACTTTCTTCTTTAACTTCAACCGTGCTTTTAAAGAGCTGCCATTAATGATAAATACTAACAAGGAAAGTTAAGCGCGTCTGCACGCTACAGAAAATTTTCCGCTGCTTCACTTTATTGTGTCGCATTTATTAATCTCTTCGCTGCTGGTGGACCAGGCTTCGAGAATTTTTTGCCTTCGTCTGCACGGTTCTTGTTTGTTGGTGGCGCGGCAGAGACGGCTAGTGTTAGGGCACTGAAAAGAGGAAAGTCGCAATGAAGGCTTGCTTTGTAAGGATGAGCAAGTGCTTTCTTTTTATTTTTTAATGTGACAGCATTATAAGCCCCATGAGGCCAAAAGACATCGTTGGTCATAAAATTAGTCCATTTGCTGAAGGGAAGTGACGTCACCTAACCGGAGCATTCCCATTGGCTGTGGAGGGAAATGACGTCACCAGAAAGGAATTGACGTCACCAGCTAAGTAACGTCACTTCCGGTAAAGCCATCAACAGCTGCTAGTGCTATCGCACTGCCAACACACGATAGAATTAGAGGACCCTGTGAATTTTTTTCTTTCAGACCAAGGGAGACAGCTTCTTCAACACAGTCAAGGATGTGGATGTTCAAGCAGTCGTCCACCACACAACGGGGATGTTCGAGGTCACCGCGGCTCCCAACCGACCGGGCTTCGTGCGAACTTTCTTCGTGGAACACATCAAATTGGAGGTGACCCCTGGGAGCAACCTGGATTTGAACGCCATTCGCATGAGCAACTTCAAGTCCTATATCGCGAATTACCTGAGAGAAGAGTTGTACCTGAACCTCTACGGCAGTTACCAGACGTTGCTGAACTATGCGGTCGTGAGAATGGACTTTTCTCTGTTTTGATGCCGGCGTGGTGAACAAGAAATAAAAAAGCTTTGCCCGATGCTGGTAGGTGAAGCTTTTTGAATGGGTAAGCAAGCGTGTGAAACTTGCTACTGTTCTTTAAACGCGAAAATGAGATGAATGTATACTGTCAGTCGCCGGAACACTATACGGTTGAATTGAAAGCGTGCGAATAAAGATATGCTTAGACCGTATAATACTTTTCTGATAGTGCACGCGAATATGTAACTCCTGGTATATGGGAACTGCGTGTGTCCGACACAATCCTTTGTTGTTTATTACACGAAAAGACCACCACACAGAAGCACATGCGTCACCAGGCATAAATAGCATACACACGTACTCACTAACAGAAAAAAAACATATGTGCACAGGTTGAAATACACTCAGGAGGAGCAGATGGCCCAGATTTCTGACACCTACGACAAACTTCAGTGAAGTGGCACGTGACCACATATCCATGATATGCGCCATATTTGTGCCACTTTCTCGCTGGCTTCAATGATTTTTCATGCCATAAAGTGAGTGCCTTTTTAGGAACTGTACGACCTTTTTTAGGATATGCAAGGTGTGTAAGCAAAGTCTAAGAGCAGAGCTATAGAGGCAAGTGAGAGTTTTGAAAGTCTGGTTGAGCCTGGCGTGCCTAAGTGAAGATGCAGAATGGTTGTCTAAGAGGAGGCTACAATCCTCACGACGGCAAGCGACATACACCAATGAGGCGTTATGGAGGTGCATAATTAATCAAGCCCTGCGCAGTGCAAGTTAGCGATGTTGACGTTCTCATTTGTGCTTCTTTTTGTGCATTATGTTCATTTCATGTTGCATTGTATACGCTTTTCTGTGCTTTCTTGTTTGTGATATGCCCCTCCTGCTTGGGCCAAAGTATTGGCCCGCAGTATTACTAAATAAATAATAAATAAATAAAAAAGAGATAGCAAGGACAGAACCGGTGGATCTAAGCAACGTGATCCTTAGAAAAGCCGTAGCAGGTGTCCTGGGAAAAGGACCGAATTGTTGCGCTGAGCCTAGCGCCCCGAAGCAAGAGCCATTGTTTCTTAACCACCGCGTGCAAGAAAAGCTTGAAAAGACGACGAAGAAAGGAACGTGTTAGGCGGCGTAGACAGTCTGGCAAGGATCATGCTGACGAAATCCACCATGAGAGGGAAGGCGATGACAGAAACGGTACTCGCGTATTGCAAGGATAATGGTCTATCTCTCCTCTAACCGTACAATGAGGGGTGCTTCGTCGTCATATCATCTGGCCTGTGCAACGGAAAGGCATTGCAAACAATATCAGTGAGCTTTGCTCCAGTAGAAACGTCCGCGACCTGTCTTAAGGGCAAGGCTGCGGCCCTGTGTGAATCCACGGAACTCGATAATTTGGCGAGAACTATTGTGGACTCCAGAGTGCACACTTTGTCTGTCTTCTTCGTAGTGAAAACTCATAAACCCAATGCACTGTTCAGGACAGTTGTTAGCGAGAATGGCACCTGGCAGCAGCACATCAGTCGATTATGCTGTTGCGCTTAAATAGTCTAGAACGTTTAGACCATTTTGCTACAAAAAAAATTATTTGGATGCTTCCAGCATCTTGGAACGAGAGCAGCAGTTGGATGGGCTTTCTCTATAGATGTTGAGAATCTATTTTATTCAGTACCCCACAAGCACCTGTTTATCACTGTTAGAAAATGCAAGCAAATGGCAAAATTCTTTCGAATGCAGGCGGGTTCAGGTCGGCAATTTTGTCACCTTTAAAGTTTTAGATAAACGCGACTTTTATCCAGTTTGACAACCAACAGTTATTACAGTGCCGGGGCATTTGCATCGGATTATGTGTTTCTCCAGTTTTGTGTAACACTTTTCTTGCATCAATTGACAACATTTTGGCTTCACTAATTGATGACGGAGCAGCCGAACGATTTTTTGATATGTTGATGATTTTTAGCTCTTTTAAAGAAACGATATATATGTCTTAGGAGGGTAGCTGTAATTTAACAATACTGCAGATTGGGCGAGTTGGTTAACATACATCTTGAAAAATTTAGCGCGACACACAAGGACAGAAAGAAGTAGACGACACGAGCGCTGACTAACAACTGGAAGTTTATTCGAAAACACGTAGAATTATAAAGGAAGAAAGTACGATAAAATCGTTGGTCAAAAACCAAAAGAAGAAAACTAAACACAACAGTCACCGCCAGCTCCTGCTATCAAGACGCAAAGCACTTGTCCAGATAAGCTACCTCTTTTTCCCGTATAGTAACGGACGGTTTGGCCACGCACGTGTTATGAGCCTTGGCGATACTATATGCCTCGTAAATTTCCCTACACAACACGCTGTCATTCTTGTAAACAATCGTAGTGTTGTCAAGGTTCGGCGAGCACTTGCTGGTCCCGAGATCCTTGCACTCACGGCAGTGCAAAACAAGGTTCGAAGACACCGGTTTCCTGCAGTCCAGTGAATTCTTGTGCTCCTGCAGCCGCACATTGATGCACCTGCCCGTTTGGCCGTAATACACCTTCCCGCAGGCCCGAACTGCGCGGCAGTTCGGAACAGGCTAGACAAGACACTGCCTCGAAAATACCCGCGGGAGTGTACTGCCAGTCATGCCAGCGATTTCACCGCCTGCGAAAAGGGGGTTGTGTACAAGGTGCCATTGGCCTGCGGGAAGGTGTATTACGGCCAAACGGGCAGGTGCATCAATGTGCGGCTGCAGGAGCACAAGAATTCACTGGACTGCAGGAAACCGGTGTCTTCGAACCTTGTTTTGCACTGCCGTGAGTGCAAGGATCTCGGGACCAGCAAGTGCTCGCCGAACCTTGACAACACTACGATTGTTTACAAGAATGACAACGTGTTGTGTAGGGAAATTTACGAGGCATATAGTATCGCCAAGGCTCATAACACGTGCGTGGCCAAACCGTCCGTTACTATACGGGAAAAAGAGGTAGCTTATCTGGACAAGTGCTTTGCGTCTTGATAGCAGGAGCTGGCGGTGACTGTTGTGTTTAGTTTTCTTCTTTTGGTTTTTGACCAACGATTTTATCGTACTTTCTTCCTTTATAATTCTACGTGTTTTCGAATAAACTTCCAGTTGTTAGTCAGCGCTCGTGTCGTCTACTTCTTTCTGTCCTTGTGTGTCGCGCTAAATTTTTCAAGGGTAGCTGTGTAGGCCAGTTGGTGAGACATGAAGGCGCTAGACACCGCAGCGGACACGGGACATAGAACCGCCCTGTGTCGTCTTCCTTCTATGTCCCGTGTCCGCTGCGGTGTCTAGCGCCTTCATATATATGTCATTATGAGGAAGTCATGAGGGTAATTTTACAACTGTTCGGGCAACATGGCAAAGGGCTCTCTCTCAGGTACGAGCTGCTTGAACGAAACAGTCTTCAATTTTTAGACCTCAGCATTAAACTCGAAGAAGGATGTGTTTGCTGGTGTTACGGGCATAGAGCCAAGAAAGATTTTTTGCCCTTTGATTCGGCCCACTCAAAAACTTCCAAGAGCGCTGTTGCGACCCTTTCTCAGGAAGCCGCTCCCCTCAAGCCAAGCCCTCACACTTATTTTTATTTTTTTTATTTATTTATTTTTATTTGAAAATACTGCAGCCCCATTCTAGGGGCTATAGCAGGAGTGGGTACATAAAATGTGGAACAATTCCACGCATACAAGGGTACATTACACGCATTACAAATATAAGCACAGAGACACAGTCGCACAATAACCGCATTTAGCACCCATAATAACTGTTTTAAGTATTCCTTCTTTCCCCGAACAGTAACTGAATGGAATCTTCTAACCAATGATCAAATTTCAAAATCATCACTATCGGCATTTGTTTTAGGTATTGTTTAGAAACGTGTTGTCTTTAACTGTTTATACGCTCCATGGATCTAATTTGTATTATATGCTTTGTCTGTGTTATTGTTTTTATTATGTATTCATTGTATCCCACCCTGCTAAAATCCCCAGAGGGGATTGCAGTATTGATAAATAAGTAAATAAAATAAATGCTGAGAACAACAACATACAATGTTACGACTCAATTGCCGACGCCAAATCAGAGATTGATAATGCACGAATGTTACCATCCAAAGAATTCCAACTCTCCACAGTGCGCGGAAAAAAAAACTGTATTTGAAATGTTAGTGCGGGCAAACAAAGGTTGGATATTAAGATCGTGATGGCTCCTGGTTGCAGATGGTTTTGAAAACGAGATATGCTTACCCTCTGAAAGGCAATTAGCAGAATGGACTATGGAGTGAAGAAGTTTTAAGGACTAAGTTTTTCGGCGGGATGCGAGCGGGCTTAAGTTTAGGGAAAACATCGCAGATGAGGGTGAAAAATGAAAGTCGTAGCGGCGGAAAATAAATCTTGCAGCTTTACGTTGTACAGATTCTATTTGATCGATTTCACATTGCTTGATGGATTCAAGACATTAGAAGCGAATTCATGGCGCAGGAGAGCTTTCGGGGTGAGGTAGCTAGGCTGTACAAAACACAGATCGCTGACCACGCATTGGCAGCTGTGACCGTGACATTATTGCGCAATATCAAAGAGAGCAAAGAAAACATGAAGACAAGAACGTAGCAGCGCCTAACCAATTATGATCCCGTACATCCATAGGGTGTCCCACAGTCTGAAAAGGTTTAGCGACATGTGCGGCGCACCCATGGTCTTTTACGCACCAGGCAAATAGGCCAAGATGCATCCGACTACATAACGTTTCAGACTGGTTGCATAATCTACCCGCCAATTGCCGCTCGTGTAAAGATGGAAACGATCATAACTGTGAGCTACGACTTGAGGGAATCAAAATTGTAAGTAGAAGTAGGGATAGATTAGCTCGTGAATTGTCAGCAGCGTTTTTTATCAAGGAAAGATGTGACACGTGCGTCAGCACCCCATCGGAGTCAGTGAATTTCAAATATTAACTAGGGGATAAAATGCAGTCCGCTCTCATTTTATCTACTAGTTTTCTTTTTTTTTCTTTCTACAATCATGAATGCGCATGCGCTCGGTACCTTAATTCCGTATGAATGCAACATGTGTCTGCTTCAATAAAAATAGATGGAGTCAGCGGCCGTCCTCTCAGGTTGTTTTTGTGTCATCGTCTTAAAATGTAGCGCTTGCTTACTCCTTCAGGAAAATAGCAGAGATGAATCCGGGAGTGTAGTGCGTAGAGAGAGAGCGAGCGTAGGCTTGAAAGCCTATGTGTCCAGCTGTGACTGACGGCTTGGTATGACTGAGTGCGTTGACCTGAAAAACTAGGATATGGGAGTAAAGCAACATGGCAGAACGAAATAGCGAGGGACAAAAAAAAAAAACATTTAAAGGAAGAAGAGAAAATAGGGGCGAGTTTGGAGAAAGCTTGAAAGGAAGGGTGCGGGGGAGGGTGATAGTGTGCTGTACAAGGGTTCCTGAGAAATAATAGCAGGGGGTGCAGGGCATAAGGTAATATTAGAACTATAATTAAACAAAGAAAAAAAGGAAATGAGAAGGAAAAGGTGATTTAGGGGAAAAGGAAGGGTTGGGGCGGAGGAGTAGGGTGAAAGAAATGACAAAGCGGTGTTATGAATAACTGAGAAACCCGCTGACCACGTGCAAGACCTTTTTAAAGAATTACACAAGTACCTGAATGTACCTGAGAGATTCTATGTTTCCTCTGGGTATGTTAATCCCTGTTGGTTGTGAAGTTTTAGATTTGTGTATTAGAAATGCCTCTCTGTATTTTCTGTCTCTTCGAAATTTGAAGCCTGATTCTGAAGGATGACCAGTTTATGTTTATCGAAGTTCTGGCTGCGTTGATTAAAATGTTCTGACACTGCCTTCTGTACGTTTTTTGCTGGGTAAGCTGTGTAAAAGAACGCGCAGTAAGCAGCGTTCTCTCATTTATGCTGAACACAGAACAATGGATTAAGACTATACCACTGACACACAGAGGCCGAGGATTCTTGAAAGTGTTGCACACGAAACGAACGCCATAGCCTGTCGACTATCTCCCAGATGTTGAGCGGAAACGAGAGGAAACCCGAGGCCTCTACGAGCGGAGGGCGCCCGGCCGAGATAAAAATGCTGACGGCAGAGGCGGAGGGCAAAAGCGGGGGTTAAACGTCACGAGTGCGCAGATCTGTCTCAGCTCGTCGGCGCATATCAGCGAAAAACTCAATAGAGTCTACAAAGTCATCGTCTGCAGTACGTAAGTCCGCTTGCCTTCGAGCCTTACCATATTCATTGCGTTCACATCCTGTGGGCTTCTGACCGACTCATAAGCACGGGTAGTTCAGATTACTTTTGCACAGGGTGAACATCCGCCGCGGTGGGTAAAGGGCAAGGTCCTTTAGTGCCTAAAAGAGAGGTAAAGTGTTCGACTCCTGGTCGCAAGTCGGAGATAAGATATGAAAGAACATCAGTTCATTAACCTATCTTTAGGCGTCAGTCATCCAAAGAGATATTCGTTCACTACGGTAGTAAAACAGTTTGTAGTGTCAGTTTTAAGCTGTAGCTACGAACTTATTTTCTCTCAAGCAGTCATAACTTAACACCTTTCAGCACGAATGCCGAATGCCCTAGTGCACAAGCACGAATTCCAGAATAGGGAAGCAGCTATTGTTACGTGTGATTCGTCGAAAGGGGTCAGTTTATTTCAGCTCACTTCGTCGTCCGTCCTACACCAATCCGCCGGCACGCATTTCCCTCCGCATTGGTCATCCCCTTCAAGTAGCCCGGCCATGTACGCGTACAACTACATTTGCATCGTCATTCTTTCCACGCTCAGCCAAGGACTGGAACAGCCTTCCACACGACATCGCCGCAATCACCAGCCCATCAACATTTGCGAACTGTTTAGCAGCTACCTTTAACAGAGAATAATATTTGTACCTTACGTTTTCTCTTCGTTTATTCAATCTGATTTTTCAATGTAACCCACCCCTTATGTAATACCCCCAATCCTGGGGTCCTTTAAGGTAATAAAGTGAAGTGAAGTGAAGTTTTCGGGCGATTCCGACAGAGGCGCGCTGAGGTTGCACTGTTATCGAGCTGTAGGTGTTCAAAGGCCAGTTGGGTCCACACGAGGGTGCAGCGGTCTGCTGGCGTTAAATATTCATGATGAAAGACACTGCCTAATAAATGGAGAAATTAGAATCAAGAAAACTTTTGAGTCTGAGCCCATTGAATTGGGCCAAAAAAAAGGCGAGTTTTTCGGCCATGATGAGGGCTACTTGTGAATCGGTTTTCGATATTACTGCCGGTTAGCAGTGCTCTGAAGCACATGATGAAATGCGCCGTTTACGCCGTTCCCGAAACATCGCTGCCATGATGAGCGTTACGAGCTAACCTGAACGTGCCTCTAGTGGCTAGGCCGGAATTAATCACCGAATGTGAACTCAAAAAGTTTAAAAAGAGTAGAGCGTTCCAAATCGACGTCCCTGGTCTTGTCTTGATGGATAATGTCTTGAACCATACAGCCGCTTAATCGCAACGTTTTTTTTTTTCGGGGAGAGAGAGAAAGGGCAAATCTTTATTAAGCAACTATAGAGGATCAGCCTTCGCAAATAGTGAATGCCGGCATCTTGTTGATCCGCGTCCTTAGCCCCGGATACCGCAAGCTCCCGCCGCCTCGCGAGCCCGGCGCGCGAGGGCAGGTTGGCGCCTGTGAGCGACATTTACCCAGGTGAAGATTTTTGTCTACGAAGGTTAATGTTTTCGGCGATGTTAGGTAACTCACGGGAGAATTTTTTGCTCCATTAGGCTGAACTCTGCTGTGCTATCACTCTAAACACGAGTGCGCCTATATAGGAGTAAAAAGGGAGCAATAATCTCTTCACTAACGCACCCCCTCTTATACAACGGAGTGCGCTAGAGGACATCTTTCTTTTTACTCCATTCTGTTTAGAGTGTATAGACATGCCGAGCGTGTGATATTGTTTGATTGCGTAGGGACGTACGCTTGCGTAACTGAGTGAAGGCGACGAGTTACTAAGAGTTTGAGATAGTCATGCAAAACTATCGATAGCACTATCGATACTATCGATAGTTGAGTTACTATCGAACTATCGATGGTAAAGAAGACTATCGATAGTACTATCGATAATACTATCGATAGTCTATCGATAGTAGAACTATCGATAGTGTAAAAACACTATCGATAGTTTCAAAAAAATTATCGATACTATCGATAGCCAATTTTCCGATAGTTTTGCATCACTATTTCGAGCACAATGGTGCCCATAAGCAAAGACGTCACATGTCAAGAGAAAGTGAGCGTCAGTTACAGTATATTTATTGGCGAGGTACACCCTTCATTAAAAGTAAAGAGACCAAAAGGATTTGCTTCTGGGCCATGCTGCTTGACTCGTTATCCATCGCCAGCGTTCAAACTCTCTTGAAGGTGAGAGCAACTCTCGTCCCCACGTCTCCGAAGTTTAGGACTTTCATATATTCTAGAAGAGCGCTAATACACGGCTCAGAATCCAACCCTTCGGGCTATAAACTTTATAGGAAGGCTGTACATAACTCAGAAAATGACAGCGCGGGCCTTCATTTTCCCATCCTTCACCCACATTGCGTAAATGCCCACTTGGCATGCTCACGTGACATTCATTCGCGCTAGCTGTCCAATTTTTTTCCACGCAAACAACGCTTTCTTTGCCCCAAGGTAATATCAGGCCAAAAGGAAACTTATCAGAAAGTGGAAACCACGATTGTAAGAGAGAAGTGCGGGCGTTGTGTTCCAGTGATATTTTGGCACATGTTTTTGCTTCCGAGAAATATTGCGCATTTTCCAAATCTGCGAATCCAGATCAGATAGCGAACAAATCCTGGATCACGGAGTAAGACTAGGGCCCTTAGAAATACTTGCAAGTATTTCTAGGGGCCCTAGTAAGGCAGAGAGGAGCGCAGACTCCGCTTATAACAAGGGATGAATTTCGCTATATCGTAGAAACCTTGGTGGCGCATCTGATAGATGGCGTTGCGCCGCAGGTCGCTAGAGTATTTTATATCCCGACAATATCGACAGGTGGCGTGTCGGAGTGGCTACTTCTGCGAGGAGGATAGCGAAAGGAGAAAGTGCGCATAATGTCACGTCGGCAAGCTAACGGGAGAGAACGGAGAGAGTACTATGCGACGCCCAGAGCTGGACGTTTACTGGGCAATCGTGCAGCAAAATCGTGCCTTCCGAATGCATTACGGTGCGCCAGAGTACTCACTGACGTCTATTTTACTGCGCCCTCTGGGTTAAGATGACCACTTTGCAAGATATGCGTGGCAAGATATGCGTGACAACATTAAAAAATCCTTAATGTTGTCTTGTTTCTGAGAGAGGAAAACTACATTTTGTCGTAACGAACTGGAGCAAAAACTGTAAATAGCGTTATTTTTTTTGGGCAGCTTTCCTTTCCAGGCCAAAGAAAAAGAAATCCGGACCCTGAAAAAAAGCAGGAATATGACCTGCTGTTTAAGAGTTCGCTAGAAAGACAAACGCAATGGTTTCTTTTTTTCTTTTCTCATGCAGGTGCCAATAAGAAACCATGAAACAGTTCGCCTTACTACTCTGCGTTGTCGCGTACGTCGGTGAGTGCCACTTGCTTTTTCTCGCGGATGCTCACTTTTAATGTGCGCTATTATTAAGCAGTTAAATGTGAAGTGTGCTATTCACAGGGATCCGTTTCAATGGAAGCACGCAAACGGGTCAGACATTTCATAATGCCAAAAAAAGAAAGAATTAAAAACTGGCTAAACCAGGCTGCGGCTTAGTTAAAACGTCGGCCAGAGCCGCGGTCATTAATTTGCGTCTATTCATTTAGTCCCCCTTCTTCGCCTCTTCTTTCTGTCGTCTTCGTTACTCTTCTTTTTCCTTCTCTTGCTTTTATATATTTTTTCTTCGTTCTATCTCTCTATACGTGTCTCTTGGTTTGGCTTAGCTTGGCTCGGCGCCAGGCATCTTGGGGTTTGGGGCAGTGAAGAAGTACTGCAGCTGCAATGGGCTTTAGTTACACAGCTCAGAAACGGCGCCTAATGAGACTCTCCTCATGCAATGGCATTGCAGTTTGAATGGCAAAAAAACTTATGGTCCTCATATCTTCACATTCTCTTGTTTCTTAGGCAACAATGTGATGTTTTACACACATGGGATTGGTGTTTCCTGAGGTTGGACCTGTGTCACATGCGTATGACACAAAAAATACAAAGCTCCGAATTTGCTATTTCACCAGAAGCGCGCATAATGCTTTAGGACAAGGGTATTGATAATGCAACAGAATTGTCACAATTTATTGAATTTAAAATTAAATATATAGATAAACAAGAGAACGACGGTACAAACGGCTTGCAAATGTGACAAAGTTTGAGCTGAGAAAACGAAAACATTATAGCTGGCTCTTAAAGCTCATATACAGTTTTCAAAAAAGCACTTGAGAACGCATTATCCTATAAATGACATCGATTATGATGCTTAGAGAAAGAGGGGCAGCTTCCATCTGCAGATATATTTTCTCCTTGTTGGGAACTTCGTCCACATTAAGCGGCCCTCAGAAACGCATTACTGATAGGACACGTGGCTCGCAGGTCACGTGGCGGCTGACGACAGGCAGACGTACCGAGATGCTGTGCAAGAATTTTTGGGTCTCCTAGAGAGTGACATGGAGCCGCCTAAAGGCATGCAATTTACTTACCATGAGTCATTGCGGGCGTGAGAATGCCCAGAAATACGCGACATGGTTCCACTACCACCCTGAACAGTTGTTTAGTATAACGACTACAGAATAACTGAGAGGGTAATGCGTGTTTTATGAAGAACTACAAAAGAAGGTGTCGACTTTATTTCTATTTGCGCATCTGAGGTTGATTGTGGTTCAGTCAAGGAAGGAAATTCGTGGGTGGGTATGTGTTAGAGAGCTTTCTTGACAGGATGACTGCATGCTGAAGCACAGCGCACTTTGATTTACGTTTTTTCGCGGTTCTATTACTGAAATGAACTTTCGCTTATAGAGAAAAAACATTTCCATTTGTCTCAGAGATTTCATTCAAGTTACTTATGGCACCTGGTGACAGAAACATGAGCTCTGACGTCTCATTCACAAGTGCTTAATGAAGAGAAAAAGTTGCTGGGATAAGGTCACTATGTGCAAAATCAATGAATTTGGGAAAGCTAAGGGAACATAACCATCTTCACTGGTGAATGCAAACTTACTGCTGTTCGCACTGCACGCTTATATTGCCGCAGGAGGCTCGAACAGAGTGAAAGACGCGAACGACTTCATTGACGTCGTCCTTCTGCAAAGGATGCCCAACCTCATCAGGGAAACGCCCGGTTTGTACCCGGCGGTACCGCTGCCACCGTTCAGCTTCAAGGCAAGTGGTGCTAGCCCTAATACTGGCGTGCGAAGGTGGGCGGCGATGGGCTGGGGAGGTGGATCGAAGAGAGCGGTGAGTAGGTGGGTAGCCCACCTGCTAAGGGAAGGGGGGGGGGGGTGCTTCCGGATGGTGGAGGCTTCACTCTCCAATGCTTCACACAAGGCTTTTCTTCAAGAGCCATTGGTACTACTGTCGCAGTAAAAAATACTCAAAAGGTAAGCTTTGTGAACATCTGTAGCGATGCATTCATATGTAAGTGTTTAATGTCACACCCACTGTCAAATAGCCATAGCTGTCCTCTAAGACGTCCAGTTTAGCCATAGATGTACTGTACCTACTCGCTAAAATTACGTGCAACACACACGATGTTGTCGCAATTTAGTGCGTACAGCAACGTGATCATGTCGCTAAAAAGTAAAATACTTGACTGCCAGTAGAAATTATAGTATTTCGTGCACTTCCCCGCCTGTTCAGAGAGAGTGCATTACTAAGAAATAGAGAGCAAACTGCATGACGGTTTGACTGGGCTGAAAGTCTTAAACCCACATTGTATCCTTTGTTTTACATATGCCTGCGAAAAAAAAAAATGTTTCCGTGCTGGGGCGAATTCGCGACTACAATAGTATATGTGGCGACGTGTGATGCAGGTCTACAAGACAGCCATCACGAACCGAGACCTGAAGGTGAACGTGACGCGAGGCGGCATCAGGAACTTCGACACGGCCATACACCGCGTCGGCAACTGCGACCCGAAGGTGGTGGCCGGCAACACCAGCGTCACCTGCGAGCTCAGTTTCGACGGCATCACTGCGGACCTAGTTGCAGTGGTATGCATGAGGAGATGTACTATCCTTGCACTTGAGTTCTTTAGGAGTGCATCGTTTACCTCGTTTACCTACAACGAGAATAAAGAACGACTGAGGGAACGCGCTTTATCGAAGAGCGAGGAACTTGTGGAGCGGGAATTTTTTCTATTATGTTTTTGGGGAGGAAAAATGCGCTTTGGGACCTTTTATTTCTGAGAGACGAATCGACACAGTAGGCACGGCGTAATGGGAACTCTCGAGTTAATGCCGATGAAGTTGAATTCTTTAACGAGCATAATAAGGACGTGATTCTGCGAAACTATAGCGCGAAAAAAAAATTGAAAACCTTTTTTGTATTTTCGTGGTTCCGGCTTGCTCCAGTGTTGTCTGGTAAATACTCACTGGTTCCCACTGGTTTCTAGTCCCAATGGTCTTGCGGCTGTATTATGGTTAAGTCAGATGCCCTTCTCTTCAAAGAAGACGCCAGTTGGCTGCGCGACAACAATTGTTATTTTTGATGGCTTATGTGGCACCTAGTACAACAAGTGTATGCACCTGTTTGCACTAGTCTCCCTCCCTCCCTCCCTCCCTCCCCCCCTCCCTCCCTCCCTCCCTCCCTCCCACACACGCAAGAACACAGGCGCGCACACGCACACACGCACACACGCGCACACACACGCGCACACACTCGCGCGCGCACACACACGCACACACTCACACACACACGCGCGCACACACACACGCACACACACACGCACACACACACACGCGCGCGCGCGCACACACACACGCACACACGCGCACACACACGCGCACACACTCGCGCGCGCACACACACGCACACACTCACACACACACGCGCGCACACACACACGTACACACACACACGCGCGCGCGCACACACACACACGCACACACACACGCGCGCGCGCACACACACACGCGCGCGCGCACACACACACGCGCGCGCGCGCATACACACGCGCACACGCGCGCACATTGTTAATTGATAAAATGGGGCAGGGCATGAGGATGCTGAGGGTTCTGTGAGAGCCTTTCTTTCCGCCTTGGGAACGATGTAGCCGATGACGATGGCTTTTGGTATTTAGTGGCTTGTTTTGCTCGGACTTGTCGATCATAATAAACGAAATGGTATTCACTGGGCTTGAATTTTATATACTTTTCACAAACATGACCAGAACTTTCAAAGAGCTGCAATTAAAGGGGCTGCGAAACACTGCCTGGGGGAATACCGGCTATACTTCAGGTGGGTTCTTTATGTCACACAGATGCTGACTTAAAAAGAATTACAGGAATCGATGCACAGGAACGGGAGTTATTCAGTGAAGAAATTTCAAAATACAAGCAAACAAAACGCTGCCCTCAACTCGATTTTCGCGGGGCTTCCCACTCCTATTTCGCTCTCCCAATGACGGCACCTGGCGCAACCAATCAAAACAGCCAGCCAGAGCACGTCGCGGAAGTTTGTACTCCATGGTTGCCTGCTCTCTGTGAGACTGGCAGCGTTGTTTCCATGCCAGAGCGCCCCTGGTGGTGTATTTTTATTTTACTTGCCTTGCAGGGCTTCTATCTAAGACAAACAAATTGTCTTTGTTGATATAATATAAAACGCAGACAGGTGACAAAATGTTTCTCTATTTATTCACACAATTTGCAGTATATTTACTGTTTGTCCGGTCATCAAGCTCGCGCCAGGTGATGTCATATCCGCTGCTAAAAACCCGACACCATCAGAGCCATGAAGTTGTTTTTGGGGGGACATTAAAATATTAAAAAACGGAATATACGCGGTGTTACCGACGCTAATAGCACCATTATAACTCACTGTATGCAATCAACAGGCAAAACAGTTAACTAAGATTGTGTTTCTGGGCCCCTTTAAGAGTAAATGCAAATGAAGAAAGTTAAGCACGTCTGCACACTACAGAAAATTTTCTGCTGCTTTACCTTTTGGTGCCGCAGTTGTTACCCTCTCCGCTGCTGATGAACCAACTTGCAAGAATTTTCAGCTTTCGGCTTCATGGTTTTTGTCAATAGGTGGCGCGGCAGAGACGGCTAGGGTTTGTGCAGTGAAACGAGAACAGTTGCAATGAAGACTTGCTTTGAAAGGATGTGCAAGTGATTTTTTTAATGCTTCAGCATTAGGAGCTCCATATAGGCCAAAATGTGTCCACAGCGATAAAATTCGCGCATTGCCTGAAGGGAAGTGGCATCACGAAACCGGAATCGTCTTATTGGCTGGATGGAAGCTACACCCCACCAGACCAGTGTATTCCCATTGGCAGGAGCTAAGTGACGTCACCAGACCTAAGTGACGTCACCAGCTAAGTGACGTCACCAGACCTAAGTGACGTCACCAGCTAAGTGACGCCACTGCCGGTAAAGACAGCAACGGCTGATAATGCTATAGCACTGCCAAAGCATAATAGAATTAGATGTCCCTGTGAATTTCTTTTTCAGACCAAGGGAGACAACTTGCTCGGCACAATCAAGGATGTGGATGTTCAAGCAGTCGTCTACAACACTACGGGGATGTTCGAGGTCAGCGCGGCTCCCAACCGACCGGGCTTCGTGCGAACTTTCTTCGTGGAACACATCAAGTTGGAGGTCACTCCTGGCAGCAATCTGGATTTGAACGCGATTCGCATGAGCAACTTCAAGTCCTATATCGCGAATTACCTGAGGGAAGAGTTGTACCTGAACCTCTACGGCAATTACCAGACGTTGCTGAATTACGCGGTCGCGCGAATGAACTTTTCTCTGCTTTGATTCCAATGCGGTGAACAAGAAATAGAAAGCTTTGTCCGATGAAAGCATGGGAATAAATATATGCTGATACTGCCTAATATTGTTGTGCTTTGCACGCGAATACATAATTTTCCTCTATGGGACTTGAGTCTGAGCGAGACAATCGTTCGTTGTTCATCGTACAAACAGACCACTACACGCGAACACAATGCGTCACTAGGCATAAATAGCTCGCACACTCACGCGCGAGCACAAGAGCGTATGAACACAGGTGAAGTGCGGTAGTAAACGTTTATTCAAGAGATAGAAATGCACTCAGGAAGAGCGAATGTCCCATATCTTTGACACCTCCTACAAGCTTAATGACGTGACCCATGACACTATTTCCATGATATAGCGTCATATTTGTACCAGACTCTCTCTGACTACCTGACGCTTCTTTCTGTCAGGGAGGAGCGATTTTCAAAGCTGTAAATGAAAATTCCCGCAATTACACTCGAAAATCTCAGTTACAGAGCCGTCTTCCCTGCAGCAGCTTGAAAAGTTCGTCTGTTCAGAAAAAGTGAGCCAATTGCTATTCCTAAAATTGAAGGAAAAACCGTGAAAAGTGCCTTTTCGCAAAATTTTACCCCTCCAATTTCTTGAAAAAAAAAAATTAGAGGGAACACTTAAGTTAATGGGTTAATGCTCCTATACTCGAAATTGGTGATCCTCGTCTTCACATTCACAGGTGCCTGGGAGTCCTCATAGCGCGACACAAGTTGCTCTTCCCGAGCAACCTATCGCGACCAGACATTAGTTTAAATGCAACCTGCCAAACTGGGCAGTTTGCTCACAATCGGGTAAAGAGGTTGTGATGACGTCACAATCTCACGTGACCCTGGGTGGCCCTCTTGCCGCCTAGGTTGCTTCTCTGGGGACCTTATGGCGGATTTTTCGCTCACAGCAAACGACACCAACGGCGACGTCGGCTTTTCTGCGGCTTTCGCCTTAAGGAGCCCACGTCAAGAAAAAGGCGCCGAATGAAAGATTTTCGATATGGACGTCTAATGAAGTCAATTGATTCCATGCTTCTCTGGGAAAAACGAGTTTTTGTTTGACCATCTACCAAAAGTAAAACTGCGAAAATTACAATTTTGGTTTGACATGACTCCATTTATAGACAAAAAAGGCTTACGAGCAGTTGACTTTTGTGGAAGTGAGGTCCTTGAATGCCAAGTCAAGCTGTATACGCCGCAACTTAGGCCGGCGTTTATCATAGCGATTAACAACATATATAGTTTTAGAGAGTGTATGGAAGTCGGAGTTGAACCTTGTGCAACTTCGAAGCCGCCACGTTTTGTGGTTCTTATATTTCGCCAGAGGGCTCCTTGAGAACTTTATAAAATCTCAGAGTCGTCATATGTTGTACGGGCGTGATTCGGGCTAGATGGCTTATTTATTTTTCAAAGGCACGGTTCTTTTCCTCCTCTTTAAAAGACAAGACAGAAGGAGCTTTGCCAGCGAGCAAGTTTATCAGAAAGCGAAATGCTCCTTAGCTAAAAGAGTCCAAGCGGCATGTTTACTGAGCAAGTATGATGCCAGCCTCTGGACACACGCTTTTTTTTCCCGTCAGAAATGTGGGCCATTTCCAGAACTTAAGCCCCGGCTGGTACCAAATAATTCTTGGGTCGAGGTCATGTTAGCTCAGATATGTTGTTTTTGTCTAAGCTCAGATATACCTCCACAAGGCTACAATTGCTTCGTCAAGTCTCCATCGTTTTGTAGCATCGTTCAGCTCTTCTGTCAGAAGGAAAATGCACTTCGCCATTGCTTACTCAACTGTGCGGCTTACTTCACATCCACTAATCCGTGTTAAGTAACAAGGTGGCAATATCCACCGCTAGTTTGTCTTCCCATTTTGTTGAGCAACTTCGACACTAAGCAGCATGCTGAGCCCTTGCTCAGAGGCTAGAAATTATCTACAGGCAGTTGGGGTGTTTTTTTTTATTCGTATTCAACGCTTTCCTTGATGCGCAGCTGTACTCATGCCCATTTGTCACAAGCTGTATATCGCAGCTCTCTTGTGTCCACATTGTCACCCATCATTAATCTCTTCCCTTTCCTTCTAGTGAACGGCTAGAGAACAGGCTAGAGAATGACTGCCCAGGCCATCAACTCAGCTTTTCAATGTAAATAAATAACTACTTTTTCTTTCTCGGGGTCATGGAGTCTGAAGAAATTTCAGCAGTGCGAAATAGGCAAAACGTCGAGGAACGGAATCTACACAGGTACGTCTTATTCATACAATTGCTTTTTCGTTCATATAGACACCTGTAGAGGAAAGAAAATCTGATGCAAACACAAACTAATAACTCAACCTGTTATTCTATAATGTATTTCACATCTTTCTTCTTAAAGGGGCACAAACACAAAGCGTCTGGGTGCCCGTTACTTGCCTTTAAAGAGCCTTACGGGCCTTTTAGTGTTTAAAATGAGCTGACAAAACTAGTACGTAGATGCTAATAATTTAGTACAAACGATTTCGTACCTGCAGTGTTTATATCAGTGCGCCGGCGCTGAAGTGCCCCTTGACGTCACTGTCGAAAGGCCAATCTGGACAACCGCAATACTGATGGTGTTCGGTGCGTTCGGTGACACCCCAATAATTGCTGCAAGTGCACCTTCACCTATTGTTGTGGATAGAAATTTCGAGCGGCTCATCGGAAAACATTAAAAATCGTATTAGCTTCTCATAAGGCAGCTTCTTACGCCCTTGAAACAAATCATATCGTTTGTTTGCGTTCGAAATTTTGTGTCTGAGTCTATTTAAGGAGATGACTACAAGTCATCATCTGCCGCATTTATGCGCTCTTCGTCGTACCCGCTTACTTGAATAAGTGTGACTTGCCCTTGGCATGTTTATCGCAAACATTGCGCGATTTGAAATCAAGCGCTCGCGGAGCGAAATAGTAAGATTTGAATGCGCATCGCTATGGGATGGGGTGTAATTTGGAACTATGTAAACAGTTTTCCTTACTGCATGCGGTATAATAAGGGCGCATGAAGGGTACACATGCATCCAGTCGCGCGTGTATAAGACATACTGAAGCACGTCGCCCACAGGTCATGTCAAGGCTGATGACAGGCACCGACACCAAGATGTCGACCAGCATCCTCTGGGTCACCAGGACATAGACACCTGGACGCCTACGGGCGTGCTATTTACTTCACACGCTTTACTGTCTGCTTACAACAAAACATTCAATAGTAATTCAAGAAGCAATCTTGTGTGTCGAAAAGCCGAAGGTGCAATATACACATGTAAAATGTTCGAACTTAGAGTGGGAAAGACAAAATACGTGCTTATGCGCAGCAGAAATCAAGTTTAATGCGACGCGTTCACATTGCCCACAGGAACTCCGGGCGACGTGAAGCTCACGAAAAGTTAAGTTGACTTTTTCGGCCTTGAAAAGAATTCCCAGTCTCTAGAGGGAAGCCCCTGGTTTGTATCCGTCAGAGCCATTGCCTCATTCCACGTTCAAGGGAGGGAAGTACTACTACAGACCGTTTATGGAGAGCAGTTCGCACTGTGAGCGACAGGTTGTGTGCCCCGACGACGCATTTTTTTTTTTCTCCGATGAAGCTCCTAACGTTATCGCATTAAAGATGTGCTCTGTGTACTTTATTAAATGCTGGCATGTTTTACTTTGTACTTGTCTTGCATCGTGTGAGGGACGCGATTTTTTAACTTCCGTGCAATTATTTTTGGATGTTTTCTTCCGCCTTATATCCCAATTTTATAAAACATGCGTAAAGTTGTGTACACCACGCATTCACCCATGTTAGCTACCAACAGCGAACCCTGCAACGGGCTATGTTTGAAAGACCCCGACACTGCGTGTTCACTAGAGGCCGTTGACGAAGGAGATTTTAGTCCACAAGTACTCGGTCGTATCAGTTCATGACTTCATGTACTGTGTTTTCGAGCAACTAGATTAGCCAGTGCTTCCCATGAATCGTCCCCACGGACAACCTCACCATGCCAACTACTACTGCAGCTATACGTCCTTTGGGAGCACGCAACTCTGAATGACTACCTTAAAATGTACACCAGTCCTGCAGCTCTGCTCTCATATTTAATGGTGGTAGGACGGTCCGAGTTAACGTTCTGAAGGCACTTGCGACATCAGTGGTGTGCTAGATCGTGATATGGTTTGCCGAGTTCTCCACTATGCCCACGCATGTCCTCACTTACCAATGCCTATTACAGATGTGAACATTTCTCCACGTGTACACTATACAGAAACATACGCAGAGTTTGGTAATGTCCTGGTTTTAGCTATCGACTAATCGGTTAAGAAATAGGATTCCCAACGACTTGAAACGTTAACTATTTCAGCTGTTTCTTTAATTAGAGCAGTTATAACCGCTCCAACGTCCTAGTTCGTATGCTCCCCTGAAATGTATCGGCATGCCAAACGCCGGACGAAGAATGAAACAAACGAATAGGAAAGATGCCGCAATTTTTTTAGAGCACGACGTCCCAAACACGCGCAGTGGCCTTCGGATAAGACAGACAGGAAACCCGAAGCCTAAGGGAGCGGGTAAAACGTGGAAGAGATAGAAGTGGTGGCAAAGGAGGAGGAGGGACATAAGCGAGGACGTCACGAAGCTCCAAATCTGTCTCTCGACCCGTCAGTATAATCGGCAGCGCAGACAGCGAGAGTCGGCCGAGTTCTTGCCTACGGTACGTATTCTTACTAGTTTTCGAACGTCATTAATTTCAAGCACTCACATGCTGTTAACTTGTAGGCACGTTATCTCATTGTTTGGACATACCATAAGAGCAACTATGGTGTCTAAGTGAAATTCCTGCTGACATAGTGGTTGAGGTCAAAGATGTCTGAAAATACCAAAAGCTTACTGCGTAGTATATTTATTTCTCGTGTTTAAACAAAAATGACGAGTCGATTTATACCGCTTCCTTTCGGCATTAAATGCAGAGCGGGTTAAAATGCTACAACGAGTAAAACACAACATTTGGTTACTTAGTGCCACCTAACTTTGAAATGTGAAATAAAATTATTTAATATTTTGCTGAAATGACCCTCCTCATGCGCACTGCAAATGAGCTTAGGGCTGTCAAGATATGTCTTTCTCAAGCAGAGGGAACAAAAAAAAAAGATTCCTAAGTGAGCCTTGGTGAAATAAAAAGCAATCAAGAAGGAATGAATTTCAGTTAGGCTCTTTTTCCAGTGTTGCTGGGCAGCACAACCGAAAAAAAAAAGTCTCATATTAATGTAAGCATACAATTACTACATTTAATTATTCGTTAATCCCTCATAGCCTGAGTCGCTTTGGAATGTTGAACCCCCATATAACCACATATAATTATTCGTCTTAAATTATGAAATTTTTAAGAAAATTCGCTCCTTGCGTTCTTACGGGAAAATTGTTTTTTCAACATGGGTGATAAGGCGCTCTTTCTGCGGCACCAGAAAACACCACCGCGATATGTTTTACCGGCCAGCACGAACGAAAGCAAACCGCCTACCAGTGACCGAGTCCGTGTCCAAATGGGAGCTCAGAAACTTTATTCTGAGCTAAATAAAATCATCGACATAAACTACAAAAAAAAACTCTGGTTTTCATGGTCTCAGTGAAGGATGCGGGCACACGGCAGTAAGCGTTGTGAAAGTAAGAGTGCTGGCTAGAAAAAAATAATTAGTCCAGCCGAGGCTTCTTTACAGAGCAACAGAGCTCTTTCCAGCTATGTTAGGTAACAAACCAAGCATTTCTTCAATCATGGAGTTGAAACTTCCTACGCATTAAAATTCATTAATCCATAATTCATTTAACTTAAAGTAAGCATCGGAACACAAAGGACACATACACATGAGGTCAACGCTTGTACTCAACTTTCTTTTATACATTTCACTTAAAATAAGGATCGGAACACAAAGGACACACACACGAGATCAACGCTTGTCCTCAACTTTCTTTTACTTGACAACACCTAGACATATGTGCACAGATCATCGTAGACAGCACTGGAGAACAGTAAAGGCGTTGTGCGGACCACGATCTATGCATACATGGCTTGTTAAACCTGGAAAGCGCATAAAAACAACGGACAACAGAAAGAGACAGACACACGAGCGCTTTCTGTTGTCCGTTGTTTTTATGCGCTTTCCAGGTTTAACATGTCTAACCAACTCGCCCAAACGCAGCCATTATTGATTCATACATGGCTTGTTTTTGCGAAATAAGTGTCATTTGCAGACTAGCGTTCCCGTGCGAATGCGCCTTTATTTGTCCTGCGTCTTCGCTAAAAATTGTGGATTCAGCTCACTGGTTCGACTAGGCCATTGTTCCGCCTCAACAACTTTGCTTGCTTGAGCAACAACACAAAAAAGTGAAATTTTGAGTGTAACGATTGTAGTACTGTGTGAAGCAATGTACTGCAGAAAGGCGTAGGAGACAACTTTATTTGAGGCCAGCACTAAGCCCCAATAAAGAACGCTTGCTCTACCTTGCTTGATCATCTGCCGAGCCCAGTGAAGCCAAGGACTCCAGGTAGGAGAGGAGGGTGAGGAAGTAAGGAGAGTTAATGGCAGTGTTGCATGAGTAGGGAGTGTGTTCTGTGTCTGCCATGATCTCTAAACAGTTGGGACAGTGAGCTGCGTCACGCCATCCAAAGTTGTAGGGCATTAGTGGAGTGAGGAGAGCATTTAGTTCGAACTTTGCGAAGGAGGTGTGCTTGTTCCGTGTTGAGTGACCGGTGATGTGGGGGTGCAGAAAGGAAGGTTCACCAGAACTTCACATTCATTGATGAGTGGTCCTCGAGTGTAAAATATGCCACAAATTTGTTAGTCACCGATTATCATAGCGATTAAAAGCACAGTGAGTTTTAAAGAGTGTATGGACATCGTAATACGACATTGTGCAACTTTAGGGTGTCCAAGCTTGCCAGCTCTTACATTCGGCTAGTAAACTCCTTGAGAATTTTAGATTGACAGACATCATACCGCGTTAACCGCACATGATATGGGCTAGCTGGCGTGTTTCTTTCTGAAAGCTTCTGTTTCTTTCTCTTTAAAAAGACAAGATAAAAGGAGCTGCGCCAGCAAGCAAGTTTATCAGAAAGCGGAAACCTCCGTCTCAGGAAGGGCCCCAGCGGCGTCATGATTACAGTGGAAGTATGGCGCCAGCCTCCGGACTCACGCTTTTTCTTCTCAGAAATGTGGGCCATTTCCAGTGCCTAAGCTCAACATGATAGCGATTAACGTCTGGGTCGAGGTTATGCCAGCTCAGATATCCCACCTCGAAAAAATAGTGCCGTCGTCAACTCTTCGCTTCGTAGTTTCGGCAACTTTTCAGCTGAAGAACAATAATATTCGCAATAGCTTATTCAACCGTGCAGCTTATCTTGGAGCACTCATCCGTGCAAAGTTGGTGACAGTAGAATTTCCTTTCTTCCTTTGTTCTTTTTTCTTTCTCTCTCTCTCTTTCTCTACCCCAGTGCACATTAGCCGACTCTTTTAAAGAATCAATGTTCAGGGCGACCTCTATGCTATTCTTTTAGCATAAACATCTTCCTCTTTCGAAGTCGCGTCATTTAAAAAGATATCACAAGCACAGACAGGTCAGAACGTCAACATAGGAATACATGGCAAAGTTACTTATGGGAACTAATTCCTTCCTTTTTTCTTTTTTCTTTCTCTCTCTCTCTTTCTCTACCCCAGTGCACATTAGCCGACTCTTTAAAAGAATCAATGTTCAGGGCGACCTCTATGCTATTCTTTTAGCATAAACATCTTCCTCTTTCGAAGTCGCGTCATTTAAAAAGATATCACAAGCACAGACAGGTCAGAACGTCAACATAGGAATACATGGCAAAGTTACTTATGGGAACTAATTCCTTCCTTTTTTCTTTTTTCTTTCTCTCTCTCTCTTTCTCTACCCCAGTGCACATTAGCCGACTCTTTAAAAGAATCAATGTTCAGGGCGACCTCTATGCTATTCTTTTAGCATAAACATCTTCCTCTTTCGAAGTCGCGTCATTTAAAAAGATATCACAAGCACAGACAGGTCAGAACGTCAACATAGGAATACATGGCAAAGTTACTTATGGGAACTAATTCCTTCCTTTTTTCTTTTTTCTTTCTCTCTCTCTCTTTCTCTACCCCAGTGCACATTAGCCGACTCTTTAAAAGAATCAATGTTCAGGGCGACCTCTATGCTATTCTTTTAGCATAAACATCTTCCTCTTTCGAAGTCGCGTCATTTAAAAAGATATCACAAGCACAGACAGGTCAGAACGTCAACATAGGAATACATGGCAAAGTTACTTATGGGAACTAATTCCTTCCTTTTTTCTTTTTTCTTTCTCTCTCTCTCTTTCTCTACCCCAGTGCACATTAGCCGACTCTTTAAAAGAATCAATGTTCAGGGCGACCTCTATGCTATTCTTTTAGCATAAACATCTTCCTCTTTCGAAGTCGCGTCATTTAAAAAGATATCACAAGCACAGACAGGTCAGAACGTGAACATAGGAATACATGGCAAAGTTACTTATGGGAACTAATTCCTTCCTTTGTTCTTTTTTCTTTCTCTCTCTCTCTTTCTCTACCCCAGTGCACATTAGCCGACTCTTTAAAAGAATCAATGTTCAGGGCGACCTCTATGCTATTCTTTTAGCATAAACATCTTCCTCTTTCGAAGTCGCGTCATTTAAAAAGATATCACAAGCACAGACAGGTCAGAACGTCAACATAGGAATACATGGCAAAGTTACTTATGGGAACTAATTCCTTCCTTTTTTCTTTTTTCTTTCTCTCTCTCTCTTTCTCTACCCCAGTGCACATTAGCCGACTCTTTAAAAGAATCAATGTTCAGGGCGACCTCTATGCTATTCTTTTAGCATAAACATCTTCCTCTTTCGAAGTCGCGTCATTTAAAAAGATATCACAAGCACAGACAGGTCAGAACGTCAACATAGGAATACATGGCAAAGTTACTTATGGGAACTAATTCCTTCCTTTTTTCTTTTTTCTTTCTCTCTCTCTCTTTCTCTACCCCAGTGCACATTAGCCGACTCTTTAAAAGAATCAATGTTCAGGGCGACCTCTATGCTATTCTTTTAGCATAAACATCTTCCTCTTTCGAAGTCGCGTCATTTAAAAAGATATCACAAGCACAGACAGGTCAGAACGTCAACATAGGAATACATGGCAAAGTTACTTATGGGAACTAATTCCTTCCTTTTTTCTTTTTTCTTTCTCTCTCTCTCTTTCTCTACCCCAGTGCACATTAGCCGACTCTTTAAAAGAATCAATGTTCAGGGCGACCTCTATGCTATTCTTTTAGCATAAACATCTTCCTCTTTCGAAGTCGCGTCATTTAAAAAGATATCACAAGCACAGACAGGTCAGAACGTCAACATAGGAATACATGGCAAAGTTACTTATGGGAACTAATTCCTTCCTTTTTTCTTTTTTCTTTCTCTCTCTCTCTTTCTCTACCCCAGTGCACATTAGCCGACTCTTTAAAAGAATCAATGTTCAGGGCGACCTCTATGCTATTCTTTTAGCATAAACATCTTCCTCTTTCGAAGTCGCGTCATTTAAAAAGATATCACAAGCACAGACAGGTCAGAACGTGAACATAGGAATACATGGCAAAGTTACTTATGGGAACTAATAAAATTACGTTAGTAATTACTTCCATAAAATTGCGCAAATGCACATAAATTACACCGCATGTTACTGCTTACAAAAGCCACTAACAACGCACTACAATTACTTCAAAAATTAACGTAATTACTTTAAATTACGTTGCAGATCACAACACTTATGAACATTTCCGATTTCGTAATGTACTTCTCCGAAGGAGGAGTTTAATTTCAAATTAGACTTCGAAATTTTGCCCCATGTTAAAGAAAGTCTCCTTGGCAATGATAAATAGCTTTTCTCACGTATATGAGGGCAACCCATTGTTACACATGAAGAAAATTTTCAGGTTGGAGACCAATAAAAAACTTTATAGTAGTAGACTTCGCTCTCGATTCTTTGGTGCATTAGTCGTTCGATACGTCAAGTAACTGCGTCCTATTCATTCTGAAGAATTCTTCGCCTGAGCAACTTGTGGGTGTTGCCGTTATTTCTTGTTCACAGTGGCAACGAGTCAGCGTCACGCGTTGTGGAGGCCTACCATTGTATTTTATTTGTATACTTACCACTCCTATCTGTAACGCCTCAACGGCCCTGATAGTAACGAAATAAATAAATGACTAGTGAATAACAAGATCCAAATACGGTTGGTCCCCTGAAGTATGCGCCATACCATTCTACTTAGTATCATAAGCGGTCTCCGAAAGAAAATAAAGTCAAACTGACAGAAACGTCTCAAAATACGAAACGTACATGCTTTGGCCTGCCAGCCAAACTTCGGCTCAGCCAACTATTCCTCCCTACCCCTTTTTCTCTCCATATCTACGCTTAAGACGAAGATAAGACAATGCGAGAAAAGGAAACAGAAGCACGACGAAATACTCGTCACCTTAATTCACTCGTCGGCCGGAGCTGTCTTAATCGTGTAAACTCTCTAAAGCAGATTAATCATTGCTTTTCGGTGCTAGTGAGCTGCTTTGGTAGCTTTTGTAGTTCACGCCATGCCCGTTTTCTCCTGCCCTTCCCTTGCCCCGCTGGAAGATTGCATCATCATCATCATCATAATCATCATCATGATCAACCTATCTACGCTCACTGCGGGACAAAGGCCTCACACATATCTTTACAATTAACACTGTCCTGTGCCAGCTGAGACTACCCTATCCCCGCAAACTTCTTAACCTCATCCGCCCATCTAACTTCCTGCCTCCTCCTGCCTGCTACACTTCCCTACCCTTCCCGTGCGTATTTCAATAAAACAGATTTCGAAAGCAATTAATTAATTTTGTTTCGAACTTACGGCTAAAAGATATTTGATTACACTTACAAATTGGTAGGCCACCTAAGTCACTCATTGTATACCAAATTAGCAAGAAAAGGGATTAGAATATATTTTTTCATTATGGTTATTAAGGTACTTCTCGGTTTGCGAAAGAATATATGTTGTTGATTACATAGAGTTCATTTTTCATTTACTTCGAGACCTTAAAAGGACACAAATTTGCATTTTCTTTAGGCAGTGGAGCCTGGTGCAAAAACGCTCAAAAATCTTAATGTCTTTTATTCTTGTTCTTCTCAGAAAGTGACTACAAACAGCTATGAAGCGTGTTGCTCTGCTCTTCTTCGTCATCGCTTACTTGGGTGGGTGTGACTTGCTTTTTTGCCTCGTATGACAACCTCTGCATGCACTGAAGCCAAGTGCAAACGACGCGATGCAGTAAGGTTCGAGTGCATGTTGGTATAGGGCAGTGTGGAGCTATGAATACTTGAATTCATTGCACATGCTGCAGTAAGCTCACAAGGCAGGGAAACATGCGTCCATACGCTCATACAAGGTGCTTAACCGAAGTCTAGTAGTAATGAAAATAAGTTTCCGACAAAAAAAGGGTTTTATTCGGTGCATTAACTAGCAAACTGATGGACCCTAATCTAATCGCTAACTTCTTGAGCATTGCGATTACGTGGCCTCATGTGATTGGAAGTTTTTAGCACGCCAGTAATAATGTACAGAGGGCAAAACACATGCCTAGAACAACCAAACTGTGTGTTCCGGAGCTCCCAAAGCCGCTGCGAATAAGAAGGCAAAAACTTACGATGAAATTGTATGAGTTTAACTGCACATGTTTATACCCAGACCATTTTTAACCAAATCTGATCGCTAGTTATCGCGTGTTACGCCTGAAACACGCTCAGAGCTTGTTCTAGACATGCGTTTTGCCCTCTGTACATATCAACGTTTAGATTTTCGAACTTGCGGTTCTTTTAGCACTACAAAGCAAAGAATATCAGCCCCTTTCGCACTCGGAACCGGAACCGGGGAGTTGAGGAGCACATGCAGTAACTCCTACTAACGGGCGTCATCCGGCGGAGCGTGTGTGGCGCGCTCTTTTCCGTAGCCCGCGGCATCATCACATTCATTCCGGTCGGGGAGCGGCGGTCTTATTTAAATATTACTAATATGAACACACTGATAATCTGTGAAGAGCCACTGTGAAGACTTCTCTGAA